>NW_024424786.1:9314260-9321787 GCF_017311325.1 Ursus maritimus
TGGCTGTACCAACTTGCATTCCCACCAACAGTGTAAGAGGGATCCCCTTTCTCCACATCCTCTCCAGCAATTGCTGTTTCCTGCCTTGTCAATTTTTGCCATTCTAACTGACATAAGGTGGTATCTCAGTGTGATTTTGATTTGAATTTCCCTGATGGCTAATGATTTTGAACATTTTTTCATGTGTCTGTTAGCCTAAAATTCTAAGTTCTTTAAGTGAAAAATCAGAGCTAAGGAGTTAGCCCGGGGGTTTTCTTCCCTTGTCATCTCACTACATCCCTTCCCTGGCTGCACCTCTCCCCAGCGTGCGTCTCCTGATCTAGGTGATGAGGACACAGAATACTCTTGAGGTTCAGTGGGGTGGAGACGCCGACGACCAAGAAAGAATTCTTGAGGCGCCTTTGGTGCAAAATTAAAGCACGGGGACAGGACCCCTGGGCAGAAGGAGCTGCTGCACCGGGGTTTTGAGGGGTAGCTGCTATATACTATGGGGTTGGGGGAGGTAAGGAAAAAGGGAGGTTGAGGGGTAGCTGCTATATACGATGGGGTTGGGGGAGGTAAGGAAAAAGGGAGGCTGAGAAAATACTTTCATATGTTAAAGAAGATTCACAAGATACCCAAGGCCTTGCCATTGTCAAGTTAATATTGTTTACCCCTCTAGTAAGGCATTAACATGAAGATAGTTGGGAACTTCCTGGAGCCTGCGGATTATAAGGACATTTAATTGTATCTACATTCCCTTCCGGAAGCTGGGTTATTGATAGAAATGCTTCGTTCTTGTAAACTGCTAAGACATTTGTAAACTGAGGGAGACTCAAGTCTTGCAGGATTGTGATATCTATAGGTTAACTATTTCTTTGTCCTTTAGGGCAGCCAGGAGTGCCTGAGGAATGTCACATACAACCCATGGTGGGGGGCGGGGGTTGCAGGGCGTCAGTTTCTGCTTTGTCTTCAGCTTGCCTTCTGTTCCTCATCATAGGTTCCGTTCTAAACCCAGTGTGACGCCCTTGCTCACAACCCTCCAGCATTTCAGGAGACGGTGCTATCACACTCACAGTGTCCCCTCAATGTCTTTTTGATGTCTAGAGAAATATGTTAAACCCTGGACCAGGAAAGATTAGTTACTTGCAAACCAAGAGAGGGGGTTCTTTCATGAGTTTGCAATTCATGGCAGTTTACCTTCATTTTTTTCTTACCTTTCAATGCCGGGAAGCCCTCCCTGATCTCAGGCTGGGTGAGCACTCCTTCTCTGTGCTCCTACACACTCTCCAAACACTGCTGCAGTCCCTGTAACCCCATGCCACAGCTGACTGTTTACTTGCCTGCTTCCTGAGGCCCAAGACTGGTTTAACCAACGTTTAGCACAGAGCTGAGCATAGTATAGTGCTCAGAAGTTTCCTGATGAATGAACACATCGAGATTCCTTTCTAGCAGAGCATACACTTGTGTATCTAGAAGATTCTGCAGCAGAGCAAAATCTGTATGGGACACAGAGGCGCTTAGGCCACTCAAGCCTTGTCCCCAGCTGGAGATACCCCCTCTCCCAAAGGTAGATATGCAAATGGACTTTAGTGGGGAGTCAGCTTTGCTAGTGGAATGACTGACTTTCAAAGAAAATCATGACAATAAAATGCACTTCCCTGTAGAAGTTCCTGGAACATAGCAGCATGTTTATTCTGAGGCACCTCAGAATCTTTCTAGTTCTCTGAAGTCATTTATTAGGAGTGTGTGTGCATTGAGGTGTGTTTGCGGAAGTGCTGCTTCCCAGAAAGTTTGTACAAGAAAAACCCAGAAAGTCCGTTAACAGAAGGCCAGAGAAGGCTTGATACAGACAGAAAGATTAATGTGGCAGCGTGTGCTAAAGATGTAAATGAAATTCTGAGTTAAGTAACGTCGGGATCTTACATGCGTGGAGCTGCTCTCAGAGGTCCAGAGGCGCTATGGGAGGAAAGGAGAGTCAGAGGCAGGAGAGAAAAGTAAGTTGTTTTACTACGATAGCAAGATAATAAAGTTGATAAAGTGCTGGGCTGTGACTCAGAGAAGACGATGTTTAGGGATTTTGAAGCAAACGCAAGGGGAATAGGAAAGCCTTTGGCAAGAGTGCTCACAGCACTGCAGATGTCGTTTTGAAAGCGGTTAACGTAATGAGGAAGAATCCAGGAAGGTCCCAAATTTAGATGTGCAGACGAAATGTTGGAGAGAATGACGAGAGGCAAGGTTGACATTATGGCATGGCTTGACCTGTTTAGAGCCAGGTCCATTTGTAAAACACACAGTAGTAATGATAAATAAAGGTTGTGAATATTTTTAAGAGTGCACTTCTGGTTATAGAGCAATTTCATAACATTTCAAGGTGGGATTTGAAACTCTATCCTACAGGTGATTCATTTGTAAAATCAGGAAGCAGGTAGGTTAGAAGAAGTTCAGGATCAGACTCTTTCAGTAGGAAGAATCTTTCAATGAATGTAGACTGCACTTACAGCAGTGAGAGCCACTTAAAATTTTCCACCTAAAGATGATGTTATGGAATCTGTCCCTTTGGTAGTGGTTAAGGTTTGTGTTTGTTTGTTTTTGTTTGTTTTTTGGTTTTTTTTTTTTTTCAGGATCATATTGAAATAATTGGACCAGGTCAGATTACTATAAGAAATGTGAGATAGGCTGGTGATGGGTAGTAAGGAGGGCACGTATTGCATGGTGCACTGGGTGTTATACGCAACTAATGAATCATCGAACTTTACATCAAAAACCAGGGATGTACTGTATGGTGAATAACATAATATAATAAAAATATTATTTAAAAAAAAACAAAAAAAAATGTGACTTGAGAAAAATTTTTAGGACTATTTGATGATTTGACCATGGATCATAAACATAAAGACAAGACTGATGTGGGTGTGGATGGCAAAATCGCTTTCAGTTATGTTCAGCCTGTTATCAGAAAGTGTTCTTAACACAGGGATACAAATTTGACTAAAGAAGTAAGAATAAGTTTATCAGGAACATACCCAACCATAACACCATGCTTAAATATTCCTAAAACCGAAGAGTGCGCTATAGAATGATGACAGTTTTCTACTAAAGAAGCTATTTTGTGTTGAATAAAGTCTACACTCTTCAGCAAGGCCCTCAAGACCCTGTGACAGCTTGGCCCTATCTGGCTATTTCAAGCCTCATCTCTTACAATAGCTCTGCCCATTACCTTACCATTACCAGTCACACCTGAGAGTTAACTATTCTCTGGCCAGGTCCGGCCAGGTAATTCATGCCCCCTTCCATCTCCTTGGGATCATTTATTTTACTGGAGAGACTTTTCCATCCTCTTTTTCTTCCAGTTGAAATCCTGTTTACCCTTCTTAGTCCCACTCAAATCCCATTTTTTCTTGATCTTCTCAGTCAGAATAAATTGTTTCTCCTCTCATTTCTGCTTGTATTTAATGCATTATGCCTTGTTAAATTTAGCTGTTTACGTATCAGCCTTTCTCACTGACAGAAAACCTTGTGCTTCCTGGGTGCTCAGTAAATACATATTGATGCAAAATGGGAATTGGCTAGTTCATCTAACGCAAATCCACTCTGCTCTTGTAGCCTCGTGTATTAATTACTCTCAATCTAGACCATCATTCAGATAATCAAAGAAAATTTAAAATTGTAAAGCTGACAGAAAACCTTGTGCTTCCTGGGTGCTCAGTAAATACATATTGATGCAAAATGGGAATTGGCTAGTTCATCTAACGCAAATCCACTCTGCTCTTGTAGCCTCGTGTATTAATTACTCTCAATCTAGACCATCATTCAGATAATCAAAGAAAATTTAAAATTGTAAAGTAAATACTTGTGTACTATTTATTTTAATATTTTAGGAAATTACCAATGGGCTTGTTATTGAAATTCAAAGACACTATCTGTTGTACACAGAAAATTCATTTATTCTATGTTTCATTCCTATTGATACTGAATTCCCCATCGATACCAAATGTCCTATGGATACCGAATATAATTATACCAGAAATGATCAAATCCTTTATCCTCATTTAAGAGGCAATAGGCAGCCCAAATGTGGTATCTTTTTTTGTATGTTTGCATCTTTTTTGTTTTGTTTTGCATCTATTTCAAAATCTTCTTTAAATGGCTCCTGTTTAGACTCATTCACTTATTTACTCAGCAGTCCTACCTGGGGCCAGGTGTAGAGCTGGAAGACACTTGTGATGGACAGTCAAGGCAACTTGGGGAACATGAGAAGTTGCTAAACACAGAACTCTGCCCCTCATGTTCCAAGAGACCTCCATAGTTTCTCAGCATGTACTGTTGAGTAGTACGTTGTCTTTTCATGCTGTGTCTTGGCTCCCCGGTGATCACTGGGAAACATTTATGAGTCTCAGATCTGTATTCCACTGTGTGGCCCCAAACAGCAGGGAATCAGTTATTCTGATGGTCATATAACTTTGAACCATTGATAAACTTAGGATCACATTGTTTCATAAAAATGGAGTATTTCTCTCCCACTGCCTATTGGAGGTTTGGGGTGTCACCATTTTTTTCTCCATTCCTGCAGGTTCAAATCAGTACAAAATCGATATGGGACAATGTGGGAATCATAGTGTTGGCTTTATCTTGGGCTCTCTGGGACAATCAGGCCCCTCTCTAGGGCTCGCCTTTCATATCGTCTTTATTGTAAGGGCAGAAGCTGAAGAGACGATGCTTGGTCAGATCTTTGCTTTCCTGATTGCATACAGGTGGAAAGTTCTGGAAGTCTCTCTATGCCTGATACAGAAGGTCTCAGAGAAGAGATGGTTTGTATCATGTTGGAGCCACGGTCTCTGTGGCACACGTGAATCCATTTGTCACTTGCCAAGGAGACACTTCTCCTAAGGGAAACAGCTAGTTTCTGTTTGAAAACAAACTTAGAACAATCATTCCACTGTCATTCCCTCCTGAGGACTAAAGAAGATAGCATGCTAAAGAGTCTCCTTCCCCATTACTCCACCCCCAGAAATGCTCACCTATTTTAAATGCACTATTACTGGTAGTGAAAGTAGATTGGTAGTCATGTTAACGTATCTGAGTCTCAACTGCAGTATTAGCTGTGTTAAAATAACTTCAAACCTTTTTGGCAAACTCACTATCCTACAAATGCTTACCAACCAGCACTGGTTGGTAAGCTGGTACTGGTACTAAATTTAGAAGTGGCTGTATTCGTTATAGTCCTAAAACAGGGAAGGGCACTTTTTAACACTGATTTAATTCTAAGAGAAAAAAAGAGTGTCTATGCCTAGAAGAGATCATTATGCTTAAAGTTTCAATAATGTTTCCTTTGAGAAATGTGACTGAAACTAGAAAATGAAACTGTGTCATAAGTTATCAAGAGGTGTTCTGTTTGTCGGCTTGATAAAAAAAAAGCTACAAGCGGGCACAGAAGCTGTATTGCAGTCTTGAAACCAATACAGTGGGTTAGCAAGACTGGGCAAGGGAAGGGGACTTGGGTGGCATAAGATACAATATATTGGTTGTGTAGTTTGGCTTAACAAGGCGGACTTGATACAGTCTTGTCCTAGCCTTTAATATTCTTTTCCTTCAAGTGCATTTCTACTGGGCAGAAAGAGTCTCTTGGATGCACTTAAAGCACTTTCCATCACTTACCAAAGTCCGTGCTTACCTTTTAAAGTTTACAGACAGTAACTACATCCCTGGGGGCCTAAGGGAAACATGGTAAACCACCTTGCATCACAGAGGGGGTGGAAATCTGACACTGAGGCAAGTGCTGGTTCTTTTGAGTGCATTTTGAGGTTGTACTTTGGTGAGTTACATAGATATTTATTATCCATAACTGTCACATCTGAAATGACTCATGAGATTAGCAGAGCCATATAAATATATATCAGTCAATTTTATTTTAAAACAGGCTACTGAACATTGACTTTCTGTTCAGAAATCAAGATAACACGATCTTTCTTTCCTAAGTAACAATTCTCAATGGACCAAAAGATGTTTCCTAATGTTTCTTTAGGCACCATTATTGAAGAGATCATAGTCAGTCTGTAGACCATCTTCTGGATTATGATCTGTTCAGGAGAGCAATTATTTGCAAAATATTCCAAGTATTTAACAGCTGGTACTACTCTAGAATGATGCAGCTGTACTCGACATACCCATACCAATTCAGAGTATGTACAAAGAGTATTTATTGTACATAGATCCAAAAAACTATAGTACCTGGTTCGGTGCCATATTTTAAGGCCAGGTTGGCCTAAATGGATCTGGTCTGTCTTAATGATGATTGTGCTATGAGAGCTAAGTAGTTAGGAGCCTAGGCCAGATACTGCTGCTGGGTCTGCGTGGCCCAGATACTTCTTTACTTTTCCTTAGAGACTGCTCTTGACTCAGATTTTCATTAAAGACACAAAGGACAAATGGAAAAACACATATAATGTGCAAATGTCGACAGACTTTGGGGGTATGGCCAATGTCGATCCTCCCGCAACGGTATATTGGCAGAATCCTTAACTACTACTGACCAGTAGAATGTGTTTGTGGTTCACACGTGCCTGTTTTGTATTTTTGCCTCATTCTGTCGCAACACAATGATGTATTTCTTCATCTCAGCCTCATGAATGCTAGAATAAAGGTAGATACTAGCCCATGGCAGAGTGCCTCAGCTCTGTTGATAATTGCTCACAGCTTACTCCTTAAAATACAGACCTCTTCCAGCTCAGCCACACTGAATTCAGTGTCTGTTTTTATTGCATTTACTTCATCTTTTCATGTATGCCTAGATGTTGTTTGCCGGGGCATCTGGTTTACCTAGTGTCAGGTGATAACCAGTCACGTGACCTCTAGCTACTCATTTGCCCATTTGTTACTAGACATGATGAATTACACTTTCAAATTTCTTGTCACTCTTCACCCCTAAATGGGAAAACGGTAGGGTAAAATGGGTGACGCACACGAGATTACTTATATAAGGCAAGGAAACCATGGTACTGCTATGTTAGACGAGCTCCAAAGTTTCAGTGGGTCCAAAACAATAAATTATTATTACTCCCATCATTGCTCACAGAGCAGGTGGAGAGTGGGGGTGTTGCTCCACAGAGTAGGTCAGAAACCCACTCACCTTCCATTTTGTGGTTGCAACCTCTTCCTGGTTTTTAGAATTCTCACCCTTCCATCAGCAGATGGGGAAAAAAGAGGTCATGCAGGGGAGGTTTTTATGGACGAGACCTGAAAGTGGTGCATATCACTTTGGCTTCCGTGGCATTGGGCAGAACTCCATCCATGGCCATACTCAATAGAACAGAATGTCTGTGTGCCTGGGAAGGGGGAGGATACAGCTGTCGGGGGACACTAGCAGTGTCTGCTATATTGCTGTAAATAAAATTCTAAGTGAATAAAAGTGGCTGCTTTATTATTTGTAGAAAATAAACCTCTGTGCAGTTCTGAAATGGATTCTGGCTGATGCACTCTGAAGATCATTTGTAGGCCTTTAGATAAAAAAGACTGGGAATATCCAGGGTTTAAAATTTTTTTCCAGCC
>NW_024424786.1:9321794-9454942 GCF_017311325.1 Ursus maritimus
GTAAATGCACTCTTTCCAACCATGTCATCACCACTTCTATCTGGCTTCAGTCAAATTAGTTCACTTCTTGTCCAAGCTTCCGATCCTTCCAGTTTTAAGAAAAATTGAGAAACTGCTTTATGGGTCACTTGAAGGCAGTGCAAAAAATTCAGAATCATTAAGTGTCTCTTGAGTCGAACTGCCAGTGACACAGTAAAGTAAGTCTCCACCTGAGCCCCGGACCTCTCATAATTCTACTACTTAAATAACTGATTCCCACATGTTACTGTGACTATTCTCTTCTTGGTGTCAGTAACTCTTTCTTCCAAAATTGTTAAGTTTTCCATTTTTACACTTAAGACAGAGGAATCATGTGTCCATTCTTTTGCTCGTGTTCTTGTACTCATTCGTAGGTAATACCATTTTTCATTGTGGCATATCCTGAAAGTTACTGGGAAGGAATAAGGCAAAACTTCAAGTATTTATTCAAATCTAGCTTATACTTTTAGGTTTGTGTTTGGAATAAGATATTTTCTTATAGGTTGAATATTAAAATTTCATAAAATGGCTACTTAGCTTGTACAAGTAGCCATGTAGATAACAGAGGAATTCCAGATATCCCTCCAAAGCACAGTCTATTTTTGGAGCTGTGTCTAGATGAGATTGGAAAATGGTCAGCCTCCTAGACTACTGAAAGCTGATTCGTGGACATTACACAGATAAGGGTATTGAGTGTTCGTCTGTTCACTTTCAGTATCTCTTTGAAGACTATATTAAGGAGAAGAAAACCAAAGTGTAATAAATGTCTTGGAAGAGGATTTGCTTTATGTTTAACAAAACAGAGCAAAACATACATATTCACAGAAATGTGTTCTAGAATTAGATGTCCTGGCTCTAGAAGAGCATTGTCTAGTTGAAATACAATGTGAAACACACATGTTACTTTAAATTTCTAAAAGTTGCCTTAACAAAGGAAAGAAAAAATAGGCTTGACACCTCTCAGATCAGAGATTTCAGGTGCTCGGCAGTCACCTGTGGCTAGTGGCTACGTCAGCAGCTACAAACCCTTCAGTGTAGGTTTCAATTAATAAGAAAGTACGATGACAAACTCTTTAATGTGCACCCTTCAGCACATAGGGGAAATCTCTGAAGAGGCAGCATGGCACCCTTAAAGTAGGAAATGGCATTTTCCATGATTTTGTTATATTGAAAGCCAGTTCTGACTCTCAGTTGATTGTAACACTATGGTGTTTATTAAGCAGACAGATGGCTGGAACCCATATACCGGGAGCTGAGAATATCTAATTCTTTCAACAGTCTATCATTTCCTGTCTCAGGATGGAATTTCACCATAAAGTCAGGTATTAAATAGAAATGGGTAACATTCATCAGAGCTCAAATGATACTAAAATAAGAGAGTAGAAGGAAAAAGAAAACAAGTCTATAACATTTACCTTTGTTGCATTTCAAGAGCAATTTTATATTAAAAACAATTCATAAAAGAGCAGACGTAATGCTTTTCCTAATGATCTGCTCACTGTGATGATGATGCTTATCAGCTTTAAATAGTGACATGCTCTGCAGTCTCTCCTTGCAGCCATTAGCCAGAGAAAGCTATGCAAGTCCTAAGGATAGGGAAGCATGACAATTTGTGGATGATTTTCTGATCTGCTTAAACATGTCGCTTAGTGGGATTACACTCGAATGCCGAATTTACAGAGAAGAAAACCTCATTATTTTAGACCCAGCTAATTGGGAATAGTATTGCTGAAATTAGCAAGAGGAAGTCCCAAACTTTGCAAAAACGAGGGCTTCAGAATCTGACACTCAAAATGAAAACTGACACATACCGTGTCATTTAGGGCAACAGCTCTTAACTTCTCTGAGTTTGATTGCTTGCCTAAGGAATATGGAGGAAATGATACCGTCCCTGTCTTTTCCATTCTGGCTGCTTTCCAGTCCATCCAGCACACATTCAGAACCAGAGTGATTTTCCATGGTTGACCGGCAGGCGGGATGGCAGAGTGGTAAAGAGCAGAGCTTCTATGGCTGGACTGCTTGGTTGGAAGCCTGGCTCTTCCACTTAGCTAGCTGTGCCATCCTGAGGTAGTCACTTAACCAGTCTGCGCCTCCCTTTTACAATTAGAGATAATCATTGTATCTACTTCCAGGGGTTATTTGCATGGTTAGATGAGGCGTAACTGCTTAGAGCAGTGCCTGGCATGCAGTGAACACTCTTGAGTATCTGCCTGTCTATCCTGTGACTCTATGCTGAAGATTGTCCTGTGTATCTACTTGACCTTCAGGATGGGATTTGCACTTCTTACCATGGTACGCTGGTCTCTCTGGATCTAGTTCCCACCTACCTCTAGCCTCATTTCCAGCCACTTCCACTGCGATAAAATATGTACTTGAGTCAAAATACTTACGGTGCTCCAAGTCTTCTTGCTGCGGAATAGCTTACTGGTCAAGTGTATGGATTTTTGGGTTCAATCTGCTGTGTTCAGAACTGGTCTCCAGCACTTTGCAATTCCATGGGCTTAGAAGTTACTCAAGCTTCTCTGACTTGAGGGTTAAAGAGCATGTTCATAGTATGTTCTCAGTTGTCTGTCCTCATTTGAACGAAATATCTTTTCCCATCATTTTTACTTGGCTTTTGCTTGTACATCAAAATGAGGTTAAATTTTTAGCTCTTTCAAGCACTCTACCTTTGCCCCTGCTCTGTGTGCCCTGCCTAGATCTCCGTGTCCTGCTATTAGCACATTGACTGTAACTGCTAATTTGTTTAATCTATTTCCCTCACTGGCCTGGGGAAGTAGACAGCATGTCCTTTTGATCTCTGCGTCCTTAAAGCTTAAGATGTAGGCGTTCTTTGTGTTTGTTGAGGGAAACATCCAGTAAAATAGTTGTGAGGTTTAAGTGAAATAACCTATGTTGAGTGTTTGACACATAGTAGGAACTCCCTAAATACTAACAGCCTTTCCCTTAAAATTCACGTTTAGGTATTTAAGTCATGTGTGAAATGGGTATTACGCTTTTCTGAGAAAACTAAGGAAGTCAATAAATGAGGATCTTGCTCAAAGCACTAGAATTCTACATTTGGTTTCTGTTGGGATGTGTCTTCGGTCAGCAGAATAGTGAACGGTTCGTCACCAGATTCAAGTAATTCCATTTCCTATAAATTGTATTTTCTTTTACTCCAAGAATGTTGCAGCAATATAAAATGTAATACTATATGACCATCTTCCTACAAGCCCACCCCATGACAGTAGTGACAGCTAGCATTTATGCGACACCTGTGAGCCCGGCATTATGCTAAGAGCCTGACGACAAATATCTCATTTCAGTCATACCAGTTCTCAATGAAGAGGGTAGAATTATGTTCCTATTATGTATATAAGGCATCCGAAGCTTGGAAAGGATGATTGAGGCAGTTAGCTATGTAGGCTGGGCCAGGGATGAGGTTGGACAGTGATAAAGGGTTTTATGTAACTGCGGAGTGAGTTGTCATGTGTGTGAGTACAAGCTTGGCGAATGCAAACACCTTCCATGGAATGTAGGTCATGTGGGAATAATGTACTTCTGCTGAGAGTAATAAGAGAATAATATACTTCTGAGAGAGTAATAAGGGAAATGGGCTTTTGGGACATGAACAAAAGACCTGATTAGAGCTGGGTAATGGAAGAGGCATTCTCTGAGGTGGATGAGGATTTAGGGAAATTTGTTTCCCATCAGCAGAAGCTCCAGAAGTCCTAGGCAGGATCTGTGGGAGAAAGGAAGCAGCAGAATCAATGTTGAGTTTGAACTGAGAACACAGGGAAAGATTGTGGTTGTCGAGTGTGTGTCAGTGGAGCCTGGTTAGATTCATCTTGACCTCCCAGTGGTGGTTCCTGAGGTAGAGTCAGGAGAATCATAGGTGCAGGAACTAGCTTACAGCTGACAGAAAATGAGGACAGCCAGAATAGAGAATTGGCTCCTGTTGTTGTTGCCACCCAGCATTCTTTCACCTGTTGGTAACCATTCCTCAGTTTCCCTCTGGAAGCCGCCTCTCCTCGCTTTCAGTTCATACGGACTTAGCACTGGAACCAATCCCCTTTCTCTGAGACACTTAAGAGCAGTGCATTTTCCTGGCCACATGGATTAGTTCAGAGTTTGACGAGTCACTTAAGCAGATCCAATTTATCACACCCCTCCCCCCACCCCCCAGCTCTGCCTCTGGTTATATTGTCTCACTTTTCTACCGAGGAAGGAACCTGGAAGGATATGACCAGGAGCAGTTGTGGCCATTTGGGAATCATGGGGAGAAGCTGTCTTAGAATGAAGCCAACACAGAATTGTGTGGGGAGACAGAGGTGTACTAGTTCCAGAAAATACAGTTGGAGCGTCTATACCTAGCCTGCCTGAAGTAGGACCACCCCTAGTTTTGATTAATCCCGTTCAGTTGGGTTTTCTGTCATTTTCTAATGAAGTGCTAACTTCTGATATGGTAACTCATCTTCTCTGTGTAGGAAAGCAGTATGAATTATTAAGATGCCAGTGGAAAAATCTTTGTAATTCTTTTCTTTTCTTTTTTTTAAAATAGGCTCCACACATGGAGCCCAATATGGGGCTTGAACTCAGGACCCTGAAATCAAGACCTGAGCTGAGAATGAGTCAGACCCTTAACTGTCTGAGCCACCCAGATGCCCCAAATGTTTGTATTTCTATGAGAATAAGATATATTTGGAGTAAAGATTATATGAATCAGGGTGGTCAGGGTTCTAATTATTAAGCCAGAGGGAGTGCAGTATTTTAAATGAAAGAATAATTAGCAGATTTGACTACAAACTTGTACATTTTTTCCCCCCTGAGGCATGGCCAAATTATCAACCGCAATATTTTCAAATGAGTTTTTTTCTTATTCACCAAAAATGTTAATTATCATATAAACACACATGTGGGGTTTTGTGGATGCTTTTCTCCTCTCCACTCTACTCTGGAGCCTTTCAGTTCAGGTCAATGAAACAGTCACCATTTTGCATCATTCACACCATCCTCAGAGCCTGCAGGGTTCTTCCTTGCCCCTGGCTTGTGGAATTAAAAATATCATTTCCCTCTTCTTTAGCTTGCTGCTATTTTGATTCCTTGTCAGCTGACAGCTGGATTTGAAGGCCTACAGCCTCATCACCCAGATTGGTACGGGAAAGTTGTCATATTTTGTCTCTGGCTGATACGAATTAAAGCACAAATAAACTCAAAAGTGGTATCCTTTGGGTAAGATTAAACCAATGACTCTAATTCAGATCATTCCATAAGTTGTATTATCTTGAGCAAAACGCTCTATTTTTGACATTGCAGCTTATAAAAGTATGGGGGGGAAAGGAGTAAAAAGAGTAACTCTTTTATATCATGATATGCATAGAAATGATAATATTTGATAGGAGCGTGGGTATAAACAGATGAGGCTGCTCATTGCTGAAGATTACCTGGCTGGGCTGAGGGGATCGTCGCTCAGCACACCGTATCCTATTCCCGGCACTCTGATCAGAAAGCTCCTGGATTCGGAACTATATGGTCCTAGCATGGCCACTAACCCACACTATATTCTTGGGCCATTCTCCTTCTGTATTCTTAAATGAGGATGTGAAGTCTAATCCAGATGTAGATGTCTGCATATCTGGAGCATTAATGGACCTAATAAATGTAGGTTTATGAGATGCACTGAGGCATTGAGCATGAAAACACAAGAAAGATCATTATTTAGATCTGCTTAATTATTGCTTAGCATACTCTTCAAGAAAAAAAAAAACACAAAAGGAAAACAAACCTACATTATTTAAGATACCTGTAATGCAGTATATGTTGGAGAGTGTTAGGGCCTGGGTCATGCACACAGAGAATATTCATAGAATTTCTGAACTAAAAGGAGGAGTCGAGATGATTCCCCAAATACAAAAGAAGAGTCTCTTAAAATCTTCAGAGTATATTTACCTGCGGCATCATGCAAATATACAACTGAGGGTGCTTAGAGCCAACTTGCAGTTGTCCTTTGGTAGCATGAAAAGAAAAGCATATAAGTATATAATCTGCACATTATTAATGAACCTACTTTTCTTTAGTCAAGTCTTTAGCACATAGAATCAGAGACATTTCAGTACCAATAACCTATTAGCACCCAGCAGGAGCAGGACTGACAACTTTGATGGCATAGGGCAGCACTAAATCTACCCGTTAGGGATAATTGGGGGCAGATGATCAGAGGGTAAAGAAATAGAAAAGACTACCAGTGCCACCAGTGGATGTCTGTTCTGGTGGGCAAACCCTGGGTGCAGAGAGCCAAAAATTAGCAATCATAGTCGCACTTTTGGCAGTGGTGTGAGGGAATGCTATGGTCTGTGTCCCCCTCAAATTTATAAGTTAGAATCGTACACCCCAAAGGTGATGGCATTAGGATGGAACCCTCACGAATGGGATTAGTGCCTTATAAAAGAGGCTCCAGAGAAATCTCTAACCACTTCCACCCTGCGAGGACACAGTAAGGAGAGGCTGGCTCTGAATCAGAAAGTATATGACCATACGGGTACCTTGTTCTAGTATTTGCAAGCCTCCAGAGCTATGAGAATAAATTTCTGTTGTTTTTAACTCACCCAGCTTGTGCTATTTTGTCATGGTAGTCTGAATGAACTAAGACAGGGAGGTTCCAGCTGATGGAATGGATCTCAAGTAGATTTTTGGCTTTCGGATGGCCTCTTTTAGGTACTTGGTTTCTAGACACTAGGATGTTGTTCAGGAACAAGTTCAAGGATAAGGCTTCCATATATCAGAGGATCAAGGACAAGCATAAAACTTGCGAATGGGGCTGTGTTTATTGAACGTGGACACAAACATTAATGAATGTGTATAGTGCATTTAAGTATAAGGCTCTGTCCAGATGTTTACACACACACACACACACACACACACACACACACACACACACACACTTCCCTTTAATCCTTATCAAATCCCCAAATCCTTTCTACAAATACGACAGCCGAGGCCTACGTTACCAACTTAATCACCCTGTTAGCAAATGGCAGAACCAGGATTTGAACCCACATCCTTCTGACTTCAAAGTCCAATCTCTTTTCTCTGGTATGTAAGAGAGGTTAAGTAGCAGGAACCTTCAGAACATGGACCAAGGAAAGAAACACTGAATAAGATTTGTGGAATCTAATCAGTTTTACTACCCTAATACCGATCTGGAGGACATGAATGCCTTCTGCCTTAGGTTGGAGTTGATCTGTGGAGTAAAAGGGTCTGTGACCCACTTATCCCTGACATATCCTGTAACCATGCAGCAATTTTTTTTTTGTTTTTCCAAATCTGATGCCACTGAGGAAAGCTGCAATTTGAAAATTTGGTGGCATGTTACATATTTTAGGGCATCAGACTGAACCCCACGACACACCCAGGTGTATGTTGGTATCCCATATTGAAGTTATTCAAAAGGAGTCAACTGCTTCTCCTGCAATTAGTGGACACTTGGGAGTTAGTTTGAAATGGAGCTTAAACAGAAGCTTCTCATTTCTTGAAAAAAATAGGTATGGTATGAGAATTTGCTTTTATATGTTCAGGCTGCGAGTAGAGCTAGCAAAAGAAGGGAAACACTTGGAATAAGTCCGAGGGTAGGAAGAGCCCTATAAAAGCCTTGAGTTTTAGATGTTCATCTTTTTGAAGGCAGCTCGTGATTACTTCAGCATAGTTTTGCATTCCGTGGCCTCTCAGCACCTCCCTCTTGATCAGTAATTTCACCAACCGAGTAGTTCCTGAACTTAGAGTGTACAACTGCTAACAGGTGGAATATCGCAGCCTATGCTCAAAAGTATTGACATCTGAGTAAATTTATAAAAATCACATCATTTTAGGTGCGCCTGGGTGGCTCAGTCAGTTAAGCCTCTGACTCCTGACTTCAGCTCAGGTCATGATCTCTGGGTGGTGAGATTGAGCCGCATATGGGGCTCAGCGTGGAGTCCACTTCCCTTCCCTTGGCTCCTCCCCCTTGCTCGCAAGTGCTCTCTCTCTCTAAAATAAATAAATCTTAAAAAACAAAATCACATTTTAAGTAAATAAACCATCTCTTTGGGTCAGGATTAATCTAGAAATGGGATGAAATATTCACTGATAGATAATCAAGACATTTTAGAGCTGGAAGCACCCATAGGGATCTTTTCTTCTATTAAAGGTCAGGGTGTGCTGGGGAAAGAACATGCTTATAATCTCTTAATAACAGAATGAGGCTAAGAACCCAAGTTTTTAATTCTGGGAGAGCTTTTCATTATTCTGTGGTACCTTCCTAGACTTTGTTTCACAACGATGTCAGTATACAACTAGATGTATACGGCTATAGTGAGGGAGTGAGAACCATGATTTTTGTAGCAATTTGCCTGTTTTCAAAGTAATCTTCACTCTGTTATTTCCCAGATAATCCTTGAGGGAGATATTGTCTTAGACCCTGCTTTCCAGATGATGAAACTGAGTTGAAACAGGGAAAGTAACTTGCTCAAGACCACACAACAAGGACGTACTAGAACTCCGACTTCAATGCAGATTCTTTGAATACAAAATATACTCTTTTTCCAACATTTGATTATAAGGGCGGCTGTGTACTGTCACACCGCTTTGTGACATTTTTGAGAAAGAGGGAGCTTATTAATGATTTCACTGGTAAGATAGTACCCTTCTTAGACAAACTGTGATAGAACATTTGGTCATCTTAAAATTCACCTTCAACTACTTGGTCATCTAAGAATATGTCAGATGGTTAAAATCAGGGATGTAATGGTCGAAACAAAATCTTGGTCTTAGTTTGGAGATTGGAGGCCTGGGAAGGTTTGAACAAGTTATTTTTAAGCTAACAAATGAGGATGATTAGACAGAGGTCAGAGGTTCGCAGAGGGGGTGGCGTGGGGAAAAGAGAAAGATGTCTGTGTAAATGGAACAATGTGGACCAGTTGCAAGAAAGAGCATAGAATGTGTATGGAGCGACTCCCTTTGCATAGGCTTGGTCGTTCAGCTACCAAAGTTGCATCAGAATCGTAGGCCACAGGTCTATGCCAAGAATTTCTTTCCATAGCATTAGGCAATGAAAGTGCTAAATGTGTCTGTGAAGTCAGCCTATGTTAAATATAAGACTAATTGCAAGACTAAATGGAACACTCATGATGGTACCTGGAGAAAATGTAACAATGGGAAAAAAAAGCCAGTTCCTTGCTACCCAAGGAATTACATTATGGAAATCGTACCATCAGAATGAATTAATAGCTGGCTTAAAAAAATTTAGTGCCCAGTGAAAGAATGCATAAATTAAGCATCTTGAGTAAGGTGAATGTTAAAGTAATGTTGCTCAGTTTGTAGAAAGAGGACTTGGCGTGGAGGGAATGGGGTGAGTGAAAAGGGAGCTTGGAATTTGGATAGCAGGAGAGCATGCACGCGCCCTCGGGAGCTGAAGTCTTTTGAACTGCCTGGGTGTTCATCTTTGCCCCCAGCCCTTGCTGGTAGTGTCTGGACAAGCTTGTCTCTGTCTCTGTTGCTAACCCCTTGGCGGTAAAGGTGGCAGACGCGCTGGTGATCACTGATGAAAAGACCAACAAGCCGAACTGTGCTGTCTGGTTGGTAGGCTGCTGCTTTGCCATTAAGTGGAGTTTCACCGGGTCTCTTCTTTTCACGGTACGTTTCACAACCATTTCTGGAAGAGCCCGCTGTTCTGAGATGGGCACTCGGGGGGATGCCGTGCAATTGTATGTAGCTCAGGGATGTCTGAGAGCTGCTGAGCAGGCCTCGTAGCCTTCGGACACTTGCAGCATAGCTTTCCAGAAGCACATGCTTTCACCTTCCTCTGACATGGGAGGGAGTGGAAGAGAATGGTCATGATCTGAAATGGCAGACATGCTGGATGGGGATGAGCTAATTTACAGGGGGGAAGTACGGTCTACAAATGAAGAACAGAGAGAATAAGAGCTGCGGGGATGGTCTTGAGGCCTCTAATGGAGCCTAGTGAGAGCATCCTTAGCAGTGGGTAGATTGGTCTTGGAATAATGGTTTGGGGTGTCAATATTTTCCCCACTGTGGTTAGCAGGGGTTTATCCTACCTGTCCACAGAAACTAAACTTCTAAATCTGGCACCTCGGCTTCCGGAAGTTGGTGGATAACCTGTGCTCTTCACACTTTGTTTCCAGGGAAAAGTAATTGCCTTTTTTTTTTTTTCCCCCAGTGGTTGAAGCACAGAGCCGCTCTCCTTAGGAAGCCCCGGGATATATTGTAAGGCAGATAGGATCACCTACTACACGGCTAACAACTAAACTCAAAGTTTCTTAGTAAAATGCCCTTTCCGAAATAGATTTGGAGGGAGAATTGGCTTGCAATTTGACAAGATTATAGCCAGGCAAACATCTGGGGTGGGGGGAGGAAACGAGCTCAGTGTAGGTGGGAAGCAGGACATGAAGATGTTTTGTTAAAGAAGTTGCCTTTCAGCCATTTGTGTAGTAATCAGTCTGTGTCTCCTCTCCCCTCCCGTGTCTTGAAACAATCTGATTATTGTGTTGCCTGATTGCAGTTTATATTCTATTTTTAAGTATGTTCACGAAAATATGCCAGCAAAATGAACTTTAAAACATACCCAGTTCTTTCTTAACAGGTTTTATTTGCTTGTGCCTAGCTGTTCAGATTCATCATTGACCCTTGTTACCTCCACTTCTAACCTGAATCACCCCATGCTGTCTACTTTTATGCTTTCGTACAGCTGCTATTTCTGCTTGGAATGTTCTCTAAGTTTTTAACTGTTGAGAAAAATTTTCCTCCTCTTTTAAGAATCAACTCAAGATTTACCTTCTCACTGAGGAGTTTCCCAATTTTCATATCACACAAACATACTCCTTCCTTTCTGATCCCACTGCAAGTAATTCTGAAGTCCACACTGACACTTAGCACATTCATCATAGCTTCTCTTCACGGAGCTGTCGTCGTATCAGGCTGTGATTCCCTCCAAGGCGGACAGTGCTATTTTCTCTCTTAGGTCTGTGGCCTAGCACTGTGTTCAGTACATAAAGAGCGCTTAATGAGCAGATGTCCAATATTATCCATTTATGTTAAGGGCATTTATTTTCCAAGGTTCTCTCATTTCAGACCCATGACATGTAATTTTTACCTCTACCGAACAATTTCTGTGTACTTACATATTAGCTTTTGCTGAAAACCAGAGATGGATACAAACTGGTGTGACTTGGCCTGAACACATGAATGCTACGTGGGGTGGATTTACTTCTGTACTCTGAGTTAACAGAAGTGAGGAGCTACTGATGTGAGTCTGAAGCTAGGTAGAAAATGAATCCCACTGGGTTGCCCTTCGTGGTCACAGTTAAGATCTGGAAGACAGATACAGTGTCTGATCTACTAACATTGGCATTTTTCTTTCAAAGGCAACAGTACTCTTCACTTTGGCCTCCAGAGGTCACGAGTAGCATAAAGCATCACCATGCTTTGACTGCTTGGTCAGCCTGAGATAGAGAGCAGGTCTCAGCCTGGCTCCCTGGGATCAGCTGTATTCATGCTATCAAACGGTCAGTGACCTAAAAGTGCTCACTTTGCTAGACCGTGGAAACTGTGGCCATCACAGTGGGTAGCTGACAGCTCTCATCAGTGACTACCTTTCCTAAAGGCTCTTACTCTGGCTGTGGATGCAAACTTAGCAGAAGGACTTGGAGTGTCAAAACAATGATAAAGTAGCAGAATGATTAAGAGCATAAGTATATCTGAGTTTGGGTTCCCCCGGGGGCAGACTATGAGAAAAAGATTTGAGTTCTTGGGTTTTTATTTAGGAGCCAAGCCCAGGAAACACCGATAGGAGATTGGGAGAGTCAGACAGGAAAGGGAAGATGGTCACTGCTGGGTGCTTCATTTAAGAGACCTGAGTTACAGTTGTGGGCAGAGGAGCTTATTCCCAATGGGACAGTGTCCTCTAGATTTATCTCACCCAGCAGGTGAGTCATTGGTGGATGGTTGCTCCAGGAAAGATTAATTTCCAACACTCGTCTACTGCCAGCTTCCTCTCAGGTGCAGAGATGCGGGTACCAGAAGTAGGAAATCAAATAGGTATGTGATAAAATGGTAAGGCCCAAGGAGATGTGGGAGAGGCACCACGAGCATATACTACAAGAAGATATTAGAATGGGACTCTTCATTTTCCAGTGTGACCCCAAGATATACAGTCAGTGTAAATTTCAAAGTGAGATGCCCGACCACTAAGTGGATGCTTCTAAGTAGATATTTTAGAGCCAGTTTCAGGACTCTTGAATTCCTCACCCACTTGAAGGATATGGAAAGTTCAAGGGAGTGTGGTTAGGATTTCTTAAGGAGAATTTTTTTTTTTTTTTTTTTTGAGAAATCTGTCCTGTGAGCCTCTTTATTTCCAGATGTGTTTGCACCTTCTTTTATCAAGCCGGGGAGCTCCGTTACTAGATCCCGTGGAGAGCCTGATATGTGTGTTCTGAAGTTTGGTTACACAGTGAACTAGAATCTCAGTCCCACCCCAGGAAACCTAGAGTTTTGAATAGACGAGCTCGTGAACTGCTTTGGAGTCGAAGCAAATGTGAGCTTGCAGCTGTGACGGGAAGTAACAGCACTCTTTGAAAAGAAGCTAGAAGAGGCATGAGTGTCTCCCCATGGCTGATACGCTAGACTGGAACCATTTTAAGTGTTTTTGCTAAGAAAATTGCAAGGAGGGGCGCCTGGGTGGCACAGCGGTTGGGCGTCTGCCTTCAGCTCAGGGCGTGATCCCGGCGATCTGGGATCGAGCCCCACATCAGGCTCCTCCGCTATGAGCCTGCTTCTTCCTCTCCCACTCCCCCTGCTTGTGTTCCCTCCCTCGCTGGCTGTCTCTATCTCTGTCGAATAAATAAATAAAATCTTTAAAAAAAAAAAAAAAGAAAAGAAAATTGCAAGGAAATGGCAATGGAACAGTAAGAGTGTAAGGGGATTAGAAAAGAGAGAGGAGTTGAAGCTGTAGTGACCACCTGAAAGACAGGGCCCATCCATGGCAGTGATAGGAAGGGAGTACCCATGAGGAAGTCCATAACTCTGCATAGGCCACTGGATATCCCTACTTTAAGTGGGAATTGCACCTGTCATCAAATACATGCCCTCTTCTCTTAGTATCCTCTGTCAACCTGATCCTGGCTGGAGAACAAAAAATTAGCTACCTGGGGAAAAGGGAGATGCATAGGTGGGGAAAGAGAAGGGAATATGTTCCTTTCTCCCACTGTAAGTGCCCAATCACAGCAGACCACCACAATGACTAGATGTTGAAGCAATTTTGGAGTCTGCATTAATGTGTGTTTCTGGACAGTTGTTCATAAGACTTTTTCTTATCTAAGAGTAAGGGAAAAAGTTATGGGACTCGACAAAGACTTTATCCAGGGACAAGGGGAAAATCTTTCTTTAGAGTCGGGGAAGAATGAAATTTGTTTCTTTATTATATCCCATGGGTGGTGTTTATTAAAGTGTAGACTTTGGAAATAGAACTTTGTTGAATTTCTTTTTCTGTAGTTTATTGGCAATGTGCTCTTGGTAAAGTTCCTTACTGTATTAGAGCTCTCCAGAGAACCAGTAAGGGACACAAACACACACATTTAAAAAGAGATTTATTATAAGGAATTGGCTCACATGATTATGGAGGCTGGCTGTGTCCAAAATCTGTGGAACCAATCTCCTAGTTGAAGCCCAAAGGCTGAAAGCTATTGTAGAATCAGGAAGAGCCAATGATGTCTTAGTTTGAAAGCCGTCTCTCAGGAAGAAACTTCCAATGTGAAAGTTGTTAGGAGAATTCCCTCTTACTTGAGGGAGCGTCAGCCTTTTGTTTTATACAGGTCTTTACCTGATTGGACAAGGCCCACTCACATTATGGCCTGTGGTCTACTTTATGCAATGTATTGATTTAAACATGAATGTCAACAAAACACATTCTCACAGAAATACCAGAATAATGTTTGACCATATATCTGGGCACCTCCTGGTCTAGTTAAGTTGACATATAAAATTAACCATTGCAATTACTCTTTGTGAATCAATTTGGTTACCTCATGGGTCGTGTGGAGATCAAATGAGAAAGTTTATGCTTTAGAGTGGAGCCTTATGTAGGCAATAAATTCTGTGATGCGATTTATCAAAATTGCCATCAAATCCTTTAAATCTCTTATGAAGTGAAGCTCAGTGTAGTTTCTTGGTTCATTTAGTCAACAGATCCTTATTGAGTGACAGAATTTGTTCTAGAAATGGTGGGTATAGCAGGAAACTAAGGAGATTGCCTGAAGCTGGAGAGTTAGGCAATACAAGTAAGCAAAAAATATACGATCTGTTTTCAATTTAGTGTTGGGTACTAAGAAGAAAAAAAATAAAGCAGGATAAGAAACTAGAGTGAAGGATAGAGGGAGGATGTTCTTTGATATAAACTGATAATGGTACCTGAGAAAGACTTGAGCTAGTGGGGAGGCACGTTACATAGGTATCTGAGAAGACCATTCTGGGCAGAGGGAATAGCTAGTGTGAAATGCCGGAGGGCAGAGGTGCTGAAGGAACTGTGAGTAAACCTAGGTGGCTGGTGCAAGGGTTCAAGAATAGTAATAGCAGATACATTCAGAGGGTTGAGGGCTGGATCTCCAGGCACTTGCAAGTTTTGGTAAGATACGTGCTTTGGTTTTTATTCTATGCATAAAGGGAGGTCATTAGCATTTTTCCTAAAAAGGGTAGTGATATGATTAGATTTGTCTTTTTATTATTATTATTTTTTACTTGAGTAGAAATTTTAATCTGACTTTTCAGTGCAGAAGCTCTATAATTTTTGCTATAATGTATTTTTTGTTAACCTATAATGTATTATTTGTTTCAGGGGTACAGATCTGTGATTCATCAGTCTTACACAATGCACAGTGCTCACCACAACACATACCCTCCCAGTGTCCATCACCCGGCCACTCCATCCCTCCCACCCCCCTCCACTCCAGCAACCCTCAGTTTGTTTCCTAAGATTAAGACTCTCTTATGATTTGTCTTTTTAAAAGGATTACTTCTGCTTCTGTGAGCTTTTTAGACCACGAGGAGGCAAAAGTGGAAGGAGGGAGACCAGATAGGAGCACATTGCAATAGTTCACGTGGGAGATGATGACGGGCTTTGGTTGTAGCACTGAAGGTATTGAAATTTGGGCAATATTTTGAGGTTAGATCCAAAAGGATCTATTGATGAATTGAGTGTATGAGAGACAATGAGATGTCAAGAGAGATGCTCCCAAGGCTTTTGGTGAGAGCCAAAAGGAAAGAGCTACTTATTGAGATGGACAAGATGGCGGAAAGAAGAGCTGTTAAATTCGGTGAGTCCAGCGCAGCCAGGTTTTCCTGAAGAATCAGGAAGAGATTGAGGTTTCTTTAGTCAAGTACCCGATGAAGGTATTGTGTTTTGGAGCCATAATGAAGACAACCAGATATAAATATTATGTCTTTCAACATTGAAAATACATTCAGTAAAATACCAATGTGATTAGAGGCATAAAGGAATAATGGAGACTGCTTTAGGCAATAACAGATTTCCATCCTTCAGCTCAAACTCTCATTTTATGGCAAAAACTCTTCGAAGTGAAGGGGACTGGCAGAAGGAATCACCTACAGTCTACAGTATTTCTCCCAATGTTTTCTTCCTTCTTCCTGCCCTCCCTCCCTCCTTCCAAACTGTCTCTACTCCCTGCTATGCCCATAATAGTAAATGTACAAATATTACTCCACTGTGACTGGAACTTTTTTTCTTGGTACACTCTAACAACGGCCATGACTGAGTTAAATGCTGCAGTTGAGGAGCTAGGATTTCTGCACATGAGATGAAAGTAAAATGCTCTTCTTAATTTTCAGAGGCACAATCTGACACTTATCTCCATACACTTTATGTAGATTAAGAGCTGACGTACAACTTCCCGACATGTTTCTAGCAAGCAGTACCCAAGTAGTCTGCAAGTATTAGGAAACACTGTCACCTGTGACTAAATTTAATTTTAGCAAGACTGGCATGTTATATATTCCTCTGGAAATACTTAGTTCTATCACAGTGTTCTTTCTGACACCCAGACCTTGATGAGCACCATTGACAATGTCTCCCTGTTTTGTTTTTGTTTTGTTTTTTGTTTGTTTTTTCAAGTGGACTACTCTATTGCATTCACTTCTCATTGGCTTATTGGGGACATGTTAACAAGGTGCTAGACAAGTGATAGATTTCTGTTCTTTGCTTGTAATTAGATTTGACAAGCAGTATTGTAGGCTGCCTCGGGAAACAGAAAGATTACTGTCCATGAGGCTGCTTCAGTATCATGAGAATGTCTTCCTTTGGGGTCCCTTTATACAGCTGGAGGAACCCAGGAGTAGGTGGCTGGCACCATGGGTATTCAAATATGGCTCATTACTACTTGGAGCATTCTGATGTATTTCAGTTTTTTAAAATCAAAGTATAGTTGAAATACAGCATTATATTAGTTTCAGGTGCATACGTAGTCATTTAACATTTATACACATTATGAAATCATGACAAGTTTAGTTACCATCTGTCACCATACAAAATTATCACAATATTATTGACTGTATTTCCTATACTGTCCTTTACATCCCTTTGATTTGTTTTATAACTGGAAGTTTTTACCTTTTAATCCCCTTCATCTGTGTTGCCCGTACCCTCCACCTCTCCTCTCCGACAGACGTGAGTTTGTTCTCTGTGTTAAGGATTCTGTTTCTGTTTTGTTCATTTGTTTTTAACATAACACATGTGAGTGAGTCATACAGTATTTGTCTTTCTCTGACTCATTTCACGTAGCATAATACACCCCAGATCCATCTGTGTTGTCACAAACGGCAAGGTTTCATTTTTTTTAATAGCTGAGTAATATTCCATTTGGGGTGTGTGTGTGTGTGTGTGTGTGTGTGTGTGTGTGTGTCTTCTTTATTCGTCTGTTGATGGACACTTAAGTTGCCTCTGTAACTTGGCTATTATAAATAATACTTCAGTGAACTTAGAGATGCATGTATCTTTTTGAGTTATGTTTTTGTTTCCTTCAGATAAATACCCAGTAGTGGAATTGCTGGATTGTATGGTAGTCCTATTTTTAAGTTTTTTGAGGAACTTCTGTACTGTTTTCCACAGCGACTGCACCAGTTTACCTTCCCCCCCCAACAGTGCTCAAGAGGTCCCTTTTCTCCACATCCTCGCTAACACTTGTTATTTCCCGTCTTTTGGTACTAGCCATTCTGACAGATGTGAGATGATTTCTCCTTGTGGGTTTGATTGCATTTCTCTGATGATGAGTGATGTGGAGCGTCTTTTCCTGTGCTACTGACCATCTGTATGTCTTCTTTGGAAAAATATCTATTCAGGTGTCTGCCCATTTTTTAAATTGGATTGTTTGGCGGGTTTTTTTTAATGTGTATTTCATTTTTAACACTGTCTCTGGCAGTTTGGGACAAAAACCATATAAAACACTCATCTTCAGTTGACCACTTATGTAGGCACATTCTCGTCCTTTGACATCTCATACCAAACTGCAGCTCAGTGAAGAGAAGTGTTTTAAGTTGCTGGAGAATTGTCTGTCTTCTAGCTGGTAACCCAACAGGATTAATAAATATGCAGCAGATAGAGTCCTCATCTACATGAGGGAAAATGATATTCTGTCTTGAGGGCTATTGTGAGGATCCTTTCCCTTTTTCTCCTCATACTTTAGTTGAATGAATTTTAACTCACATGTATATTGGCCCTAAAAATACTAAAAGATTAGTCAGTGCTTAGAAAATATGAAGACAGCTTTTAAAATAATTTCTTTTTGGTAAAGGGAGAATTGTAAATGAAAGTTAATTCATTTTCCCCTAGAAGACATATTAATACTTTCCATCAATTTCTCAAATTGCTAAGTAGAGGAAGGTTAGAATATTAAGGGCTGTAAATATTCTTTAAGTGGATGGAACACTAAAGAACCTTCTATACCTTATTGAATAGACATTGAAGAAGTGTCCATACTAATCAACTATTTTCAGTTATCAAAGGGTTGCCTAATAAATCACTTGCTACTTAGAATATTAATTCATTGGATCTTAGAATTTTTTAAATTATAATTTTGGGCCAATAAATGTAATATGGAATTGGAATGAAATTAAATGACATACTGTTTTAGTTTCATTCCTTTTATTATTTAGACTGATATAGAATTCCCTCATATTATATTTGCACAAATAAAAATGACTGTAAACATGCATTGAGCTAGGCACTGTTCAAATTGCATATATTTAATCATCAAAAAACTCTTTGAGGAAAGTATTTTAACCCTCATTTATGAAATAGGAAATTGAGGCAGAGAAACTTTTTTTTTTAAAGCAATTTTCCCAAGGCCAAATAGTTACAAATGAAAGAGCTGGGATTACAACCCAAGCAGTCTGCTAACTTTTAACCCTCATACTTTGCTGCCTTCAGTAAAAAAAATCTATTAATGGATGTTCAAAAATTAATGTGTATTTCTGTGAAATTTATACATACATGTAGTTTAAAGAGCCAGATGGTTCTAGAAGGCTTTATAAAGATGATTAATCTCCTTGAAAAAATTCCCCATTTCTTATCCCTAGAGGCAACCACTTTCAGTGCTTTTAACAGATTCTTTTAGTGTTTTCATCTGTATCTCTAAATCGCATGTTTCTTTGCTACTTCTTCATATTCCCAATTTTGACATTTTTTTATTGACTTCCCACCATATAAGATAGGGATTTGGCTGTCTTAAATACCCCTCACCACGCATCTTTTTGTTAGACTAGTATTCTGTGCTCATGTTACAATGACTATGTGCATGCTACTGATGAGTGAATTAGCAAGTATACTTGGTTTCTTTTCTTGCACAGATCTTTGTCCCCTGTCATTAATAATCATTGTGTTCACAGATTTTTTAAAAAAGATTTTTATTAATTTAACAGAGAGCACAAGCAGGGGGAGCTGCAGGCAGAGGGAGAGGGAGAAGCAGGCCCCCCACTAAGCAGGAGGCCAGATGTGGGGCTTGATCCCAAGACTCTGCGATCATGACCTGAGCCCAAGGCAAATACTTAACCAGCTGAGCCACCCAGGCTCCCAAGTTCATAGATTTTATTGTGCAATATATTATGGATTTATCATAATTTATCCTCAAACTCTTAACCAATTGTATAAATACTCCTAAAGACATTAGTACTTTTGTGTTCTTGAGTAAATTTCCCCCAAAGGTTGGTTGATTTCCAGCATGTAGCATATATCCTGGGAATCTCTCTTCACCATGATGCTGGGAATCCTCTTTGCATCTTCCTGGGATTGTAGCCCCTGTTTCTATAAATCATTCACCTCTTTCTTGGTTTATTGCTCTCACTTGATGGAACACATTTTTCCATTAATTACGTGAGCAAGGGTACATGGGAGAAAAACTTTTGAGACCTTGTTTCTGTGAAAGCTGTCTTTTTTTGGTTAAACGAGTTGATACTTTAAAAGTTGCTTGGAAAATGGGCATATAATAACTAAAAGGTGTATGTCTAGTAAATCATTTTACCTTCATCCTTGCCTGATAATTTGAAAAGGCATTGTATTTTAGGTTGTAAAATTTTTTGGCCTCAGAATTTTGGGGGAATTGCTCTATTGTCTTCTAGGTTCTGTTATGAAATTTGAAAAATCTAATGCCTTTCTGCTTTTTTTAATCCTTTGTTTTGAAATCCTGTTTTGAATTTCATGATGACAGGGGTACCGTTTTCCTTCATTCTGCTGGGCACTCAGTGGACCTTTTCAATCTAGATATTTGTAGCTTTCAAGTGTCCTTGTATTGTCTTTGCTGACTTGTCGCCTACGCTCACCCCTACTTCCTGGGTCCCCTCTTTCTGGCTCTCCTGTTGTTTTGCTGCTGAACTCTTTGGTTGTCCAGTTTTCTTCTTCTTTCCTATTTCCGTGTATTTATCATTTTTGTCTGAAGTCTGAGGATATCTGCTACTTTGTCTTCCACCCTTTTGCTGAGTTTTTCATTTCTGCTGTCCTTTTTATACTCCAAAACCACTTTTTCTATGTTTTTTCATAGCATATTGTTTGTTTCATGAATGCAGTAGTGTTTTTTCTCTGATGACATTAATGATGGTTTACTTGAAGTGTTCTTCTCTTAATGGAGTCCTTGTGTCTTCCTTATTGCTTCTGTTTATTGATTTGCTTTGGCTTCTGTCATTTATAATAGACGCTTCCCCCACATGTTTGAACCTGACTCTTCACTCCTACTTAAGAACTGGATAAAAAGACACTAATTGAGAGTGCTGTGCAAATGGGGATGTGGTGATTATCTGGGCCATTCTTTTGGTAAACACTAGATTGTCGGTATCTTTATTTTTAGTTGGTTTCCTTAGAAAATACTCTTCAAAGCTCCTGCCCAGGGAAGCTAACCACAGATTTCAGCATTCTGTTTGCTCTATGAGTTTTCGCTAATTTTCCTGAACTCAGTATGGAACTTGCACTTGGTTGTGAATGGTGTTCCTCAAGATAGAGTGTAAATGTCCCACGTTTTCCTCAATTGGTGGAGGGGCAGTCATGCAACAGAATGAGAGAGAAGACGATCTGGGTATCTACCTACTTCTTAAGGAGACCTTCAACCCACTTTGACCTGCTGCTGTTGCCAATTCCTGAGCCTTCTGGGTTCTGTGAAGCAAAATAAATTGTTCCTTGGTTTTTCTCAGAGTGGGATTCAACTTTTTCAATTCGGAAAAATCAGTCATCACTCCTTCATCTGCTTTCCAGCTTCCTGAATTTTGCTCTCCTATCATTTTTATTGCTCTTATAGGTATACAATTTTAAAAATTTAAAAACTCAAATAGAACTTCATTGGATTTCAAGAAGGAGCTGACGTACATGCATTCATTTAACCAATAATCTTGGAAATTTTTTGTGGGTGTTTTCAGTTTTGTATAATTATCAGTTTATCTGTTAGATGCCTGAAAGTCTATCATGGTGATTGAGTTTTTGTGTGACACTCTTCCTTCCCTTCTTAGGGATCGGAGAGGGAACGGGATGGGGAGGGGACACATGGAATCAAAAAAGCACAGACGAAAAGCAGTATGATGTAGGGGAAAGAACACAAGCTTATGTGGAAGAGACTTGAGTTTGAATCTTTTGCTGATTTAATAGGAATTATTAATCGACCTGGCATATCACTTTCCTTATTTATAACACAATGAGAATAACACTTACTTCATTGTTGCCTTTTTCAGATTGAGATAAAGTATTACTTAGCACACAGTCTTGGATATGGTGCCAAGGAGAGACCATTTTCCATCTTGAATTAAGGGAGGGCATTTGCAGGCAGGGAATGGAGGGAATCCATTTGAGAACATTTTTAGATTTGCCTAATTACACCTGCTTTGTAATACTGACCATAGATAAACCAGTTGGCTAAACTAGAAGGCTTCAGAAAGCCTCCTCTAATGTCCAGAATCTGTAGTTATTATGGTAACCTTATTAAAAAAATGGTTTCAAGAAGAGTAGGATATGCTTTCGAAACTATGATTTAAGGAATTGAAAGTGGGACTTTTTGAGAAAACCTGCATTGTATGGTTGTCTGAGCTGCTGTCAACAGTTACTATAGTCTGTGTCTGTTTTGAACTAAAAATTGAGATACATGTAACAGGACTTCATTGACATATGCATCCAATCATTGTTAGCCCAGAGAGATTTTTTTCTGTACCCTGGTTAAAAGGAAAGCCTCTGAAATGCACAGCAGTTGAAGACAAGTATAATAATCACATTTGTGAATAGTCCTTGGAAGACTGCAATCCTCCGGATAGGGAGAAAGAATTTAGAGTGGCATAGTCAAGGCCCTAGGTAACAGAAAAGTATTTAATGGAGTTGTTCATGTGGCTGTAATGTTTAGTTAGAAGGGAGGATAAAAGATTAGTTGTTTCCAACTTACCTGTAATCTTGTCTTTACCGGTCTTCTTTCTAAGAAAGTCTAATGTCGCATAAGTGTCAATTTCATGACTAGACTATGAACTTCACTGTTTCAGACAAAAACAAAAATAAACCTCATGAATAATGTGAACTCCCCACCCCCACCTCAAAACCTTTTCACTAATGAAAACTGTATCCAAAAAACTCTTCTTAGTGCAAACGGAAGTGTAGCTCTTCCTCAAACAAGGGCTGCTGCCGTGGATTTGGTATCTTATGTGGATTCTCGTTTGGAAAACAAGGAGGGCATTTTTGGATTACTTTAAATCTGGCTCTCCACAGTTCTGGAAGAACTGTGCCTCTATTCTTTGGTTATTAGATAGTGATAGAATGACAGGAGGGAAATTGCAGTAATGGTACAATAGAGAAAATGGAACAAATTAAGTCTCAGGGCATTGATCTTTTTAGAAAAATTATTGATAAAACTGTTCATAATCAGTTGATTCTATAGGACAACATGAAGTGGATTTCAAGAGTTTTCTTAGAGTGTGTGTTAAAATTTCTGCTTTCAGTGAGGCAAAGCTTTGGCATAAAGTGCTCTTGGGGGTTGAAAATTTACTGTCTCTTTTTTAAGTGCATGTTTCCTTTTTAAAGTGGTATCTTTCAATACCTTGTTTTTTTATTTCAAAAACCTGAAATGCTTCTCTGCTGCCCTCAGGGTATCATAAATTTCCTTAGTTTGCCATTCAAAGTTTTTGACCCTCTGACCCCAATTTAATTTACCCCCTTGTCTGGCACTGTTTTCCTACCTAAACCCTTCCTTTCAGCCAAATGGGAATGCGTAGCGTACCCTACAGGCCTTTCAGTTTTGCCTCCATCTCAGCAATTCTCTCCTCCATACTTATCTACTGGTAGCCCTTCTTTAAGATTTGGCTAAAGCCCTTTCCCTCACCAGCCCAGCTCAGGCACATGGTCAGTTCCTCTTCTGCTCTTCCGCGTCCCAGTTGTGTTACTCAGGAACCAGTTAGCATCAACTTCCAGTTCACATTCTACCTACATACATTTTGTTTAATTCTGCCTAGAATGTAAGCTCCTTGAAGGCAGGAGGTTTTATGTTTGTTTCATAGCATTTCTCCTGACATTGAGAGATCCACTTGTGTATTGCTTGCTTGTTTATCTGTCTATCTGCCATGTATTTTCTGTTGTCTACTCTCAACTAGAATATAAGTTCCCAAAGGGGTCATGAATGTTACAAAAGTTACAAAGGTCATCTATGGCAGGCAGTTTGGCCCTGGAGCCTATTCTCTCAATCACTAATTGGTGCAGCCTAATGGTGGTTGTCAATGAGTCCATCATTGTCACTTCTAATTTTACTTATTCTGTCAACAGGATATTGACACCGTTGACCACTCATTCCTTGCATGTTTCACCTCTGTTGGCTTCTGTGACATCCTTTTATTTCTATTCTCCTCCTCCCTCCCCGAGCACTTCTCCCCAGTCCTCTCTAGGTGTTCAGATGTGGATGGTCTCTAGTTTTGTCCTCATCATTTCTCTGTGCTTGTACTATAGTCAGCTTACCAGCCTAGTATTCCTTCACCTCAGTGGTATGACGCATTACTGTGTCAGAATCCATCAGGACATAAGTCAAAACCACTCACTTATTCATAAAGCTTTAAGTTACAAGCACTTGCAAATGATTTACTTTTTTAAATCGACTCACCTCAGAGTTACCATTATAAGGATGTCACATGAACTCATTTGCATTTCAATAGTGTGGGCTTGTTTGTGGGGGGAAAGGAATTTGAGTTAGCTGGAAGTGAATTGCTTATAATTCATAGCTATTTTGTATTTGCTGTAAATATCTGTGAACTATGGTTATTGATATGTCATTGATAGTTACAGTAATTTTAAGATGTTATTTGTAAACTAGGAATTTATAGTTTGCTATTTATAGTTTGTTTCCTTGATTTTAGCCATGGATACATTTTTAATGATGAAGGGAGGTGAAGAAAGCATGCATATGCATCTATCGCTGCATAGCGTAGAAATGAGAATACGGTCTAGTTACAGACTCCAAATCAAAGGCAATGTGATCAGCCAAATGACATGTGCAATATTATGTATATTAACATCATGAATACATATAAATATTAGGTGCTTCACTTTTTAATTATGAGTTATTTTTCTTTATCTTTATTAGTATATGCTTTTATTACTCGTGGAGGTCTGGATTTGATTTTTAAAATAGGGTTTTACATGTGGCGCCTGGGTGGCTCAGTCCTTAAGCGTCTGCCTTCAGCTCAGTGCTTGATCCCATGGTCCTGGGATCAAGCCCTGCCTCTGGCTCCCTGCTCCCTGGAAGCCTGCTTCTTCCTCTCCCACTCCCCCTGCTTGTGTTCCCTCTCTCGCTGGCTGTCTCTCTCTGTCAAATAAATAAATAAAATCTTAAAAAATAAAAAATAAAATAGGGTTTTACATAGTTTTTATGTTAGATTAGTCATCTATATTTTTTCTCTCAAAAAACGATGCTTTGAGATTATCAAATAGATAATTTTACTAATCATTTACTATTACAATGCTTTTGAAAATATGACCTATAAAAACAGCATTGGGAATGCTTTGCTTTATTTGGTCAACGACCTTTGTTCATATGTGTGTGTTTGGTTTTCACTACGATCTGAGTATACTCCTGGGAGTGTGTCTCCAATGAATGCCATTCATCATCTGTCCTAGCAGAAGAAAAGTTGAAAACCTCTGCTCGAGGCTATATCATATACCCCTGTGTGGTTTACTCTCTCCCATATGTAGGTGACTCCTGAATTTCTGTCATCACCCACAGTCTTTTCTCTGGAGCTGCAGACTCACTTATTAAGCCACCCACTGGGCATCTTTATGTGGGTGTCCTACAGGCTCCCCAGACATGTCATATCTGAAACTGACCTCATTTTCTATCCTAGTCCCCTGACTCAAATGCTCTTTTTCCAGTGTTGTACATTTTTATCAATGATATCATTCACCCAGTCTGTTAAAGATATTAAGGATAATATTCAGTGCCTCCCAGGTCGTTAGTCTAGTCCAGTTTTTATCTCCAAAATATCTCCGAAAGTATATCTCTCCTTCCTCACTGCCTTTGTCTTAGTACAACTGCTTTTCATTTCCTATTGGGACCATTTCATAGCCCAGCAATTCTCAAACTTCAGTATGAATCAGAATCATTAAAACATAGATCGTTCGGTTCTAACTCCAGACTTCAGATTCAGTAAGTCTAAGGATAGTCCAAAAAAAAAAAAAAAAATTGCATTTCTAACCAGTTTGTAGTAATCCTGATGCTGCTAGTTTGGGGATCACTTTTTGAGAACCGCAACGATAGCCTGGTAATTGGCCTTCCTGCCACCAGGCTAGCCACCTTCCTGTTTATCCTCCAAAGGATAATTTTAAAAAAATATATTTTATTTATTTATTTGACAGAGACAGCCAGCAAGAGCAGGAACACAAGCAGGGGGAGTGGGAGAGGAAGAAGCAGGATCCTAGAGGAGGAGCCTGATGTGGGGCTCGATCCCAGAATGCCGGGATCACGCCCTGAGCCGGAGGCAGATGCCCACGGACTGCACCACCCAGGCGCCCCCATCCAAAGGATAATTTTTTAAATGCAAGTTATATTGTCTCTCTCCCTGACTTAAACCCATATACTGTCTTAGCATTACACTTACAATAGACTTCGTTGAACTCTTACCCCTCCGCTGTGTGAAACCACGGCACTCTTGTTATTCTTAAACCTGTACAATATATATCTTTTCTTCCACTGAGTTTAAGAACTTTTTCATTGTCCATGTACGTTTATAGATCAACCACCATCCATTTTACAATCCCATTCTCAGGGCTTTCTTCCTCCTTCATTCACACTTTTAAAAGGTTTATCTTCTCCCCCATGTGAGGAAGATTTGTGTGTATCGTTATGTAACAGTGACCCATTGGTAGAAACAAAATTGTGTAGCTGAGCCTGGGTCATTTCTCTTCCATTGTTCTCTCTTGGTATTATCATCTGCTTTAGCCTCTGGCCCTGGGGACGGACAGCTATTATCTATCTTATGTGACATATTAAGTGACCAACAGGTACCCAGCTGGCTCTTATGCTACAGCTGTTTTATATCAGTTTTCAGGAGGAGGAAGCAAGTACTACCTCCTTTTTTTACTCCCAGTGGGCTGCGTCCAACCACACCAAATGCTGTAAGCACCTGGCTGCACCTTGTGAGGAGGTAAAGACAGGCCCTTGCTACTCAGAACGTGGTAAGGGGCCAGTAGAATCCGTATCACTTGGGAGCTCTTTAGAAATGCAGAATTTGCACTCTTCCCTTAACAGAACTGTTGAATTAGAATCTCTATTTCAATGAGATCCTGCGGTGATCAGTGACTGTGTTTGAGAGCACTGGCTTAGGCCTCTAGGAGCCCTGGGTATGCTCACCTTAGCTGTTGCCATTCTCTGTTAATTCATAATGATATGAATTTGTCAGATCTGTGATATCCAGTGTCTTCATCTGTAAAAGGGGGACTGTAATGCCCACCTTGGTAGATGATGATGGTGTATGGAGAATAGCCAGCACAGCACCTTAGATGTGGTGAGTGTTCTATAGTGGTAGCCATTATTAAGTCTGTATCTTGATCTTCTTGGATTTTGACAGCCCTTTGGAAGTCTTCATAAGTAAGTTCCCTCCCTCCCCCACCAATGACTAACCTGTACCAGGGGCGTTGGTACCTGAAAGTTAAATGAGAAGGGATTAAAGCTGGTTTGTAAAGAAAGATATGCCTGATTTTCAGTTAAGTGGCATAACTGGGATGGCTTTCGGAAGCATGGAGGTTGCCTGCTTTGCAGATTGAATGGTTGATTTCTAGAAACACCTAGATGTTAATATTTCTAACTCTGGTAGGAAAATGCATTTAGAGACACTGATCATCACCGTTAGAAAGGAAATGCAAATCAAAAACAGTGAGATACTACCACCACACATTAGAATAGCTAAAATTAGAAATACATATCGAGTGTTGGTGAGGATGTGAAGAAGCTATAATTCTCTTACATTGCTGGCGAGGATGTAAAATAACGCAGTCATTGTAGAACAGTGCTCGGCAGTTTCTCAAAAAGTTAACAATAAAAAGGAACAAACTCCAGTAGGCAGAACACGAGAAAGGACAAAGTTGAACTAAACAACATCATCATGACCCGGGTGTAATTGACATCTACAGATTATTTCACCCAACAAGAGCAGAATACACGTTTTTCTCAAACTCGCAAGGGAGATTTCCTGAGACCACATTCTGGGCCATAAAACACACCTTAACAAATTCAAAAGAATTGACTCAAATAATGTCTGCTCTGAGATCGCAATGGAATTAAACTAGAAATCAGTAACAGAAAGATAGCAGGAAAATCCCAAAATAAATCTGGAGTTTAAGCAACACATTTCTAAATAACATGTGGGTCAAAGAAGAAGTTCCAAGAAATTTAAAAATATTTTGAACAAAATGAAAACGAAAACACAGCTTATAAAAAAAACAGCTTATCAAAACTTGTGGTATGTAGTGTAAGCTATGGTTAGAGGGAAATGTATAGTGATGAACGCATATAATAGAAAAGAATAAAGATATGTAGTCAATAATATAAGGCTCTACCTTAGGAAACTAGGAAAAGATGATGATATCTAAAGTAAGCAGAAAAAAAAAGAAATATTAAGAATTGGAGTAGCAATCAGTGAAACTGAAAATAGAAAATCAGTAGAGGAAATCAATAAAATCCAAAGCAGCCTCTTTGGAAAGATCAGTAAAATTGATAAGCCTTTAGAGAGGCTAAAAAAAAAGAGCAAGGACCTAGATTGCTAATAGCAGAAATGAAAAAAGGGACATTACTACAAATCCTATGGACATTAAAAAGGATAATAAAAGAATTTTATGAGGAACTTTATGCCCACAAATTTGATAACCTAGATGAAACAGAACAATTCTTTGAAATACATAATTTGTCACACCTCACATAAGAAGCAGCAAACTATCTGAATAGACCTACATGTATTTTAAAATTGAATCAATAATTTATAATGTTCCAAAACAGAAACCAGGCCCAAATGGGTTCACGTTTAAGAAAGAAATTATACCATTCCTCTACAATATATTCCAGAGGATGGAAGCAGAGAAAATACCTTTAACTCATTCTGTAAGATCAACATTATTTTACTAACAAAACCATACAATGACATTACAAGAACAGAAAATGACAGACCAGTCTCTCATGAGCATAGATGCAAAAATCTTCAAAAAATATTAACAAATTGAATCCAACAATGTATAAAAGAATTATACAACATAATTGAGATTTATCACAGGTATGCAATGCTGATTCAACAATCAAAAATCAATTAATATAATCTGTCACTTTAATAGGCTAAAAAAAAGAAAAATCACATGATCGTACCATAGATGCAGGGAAGGCTTTGACAAAATCTAACACCCATTCATGATAAAAGTTCTCATAATTTAGGAATAGAGGAGAACTTCATTAACTTGACAAAGAATATGTGCATACAACCTGCAGTCAACATCATACTTTGAGAAACACAAAGCTTTCCCACAAAGATCAAGTACAAGGCAAGGTTGTCTCCTCTTACCCCTCGTTTTCAATATTATACTGGAATTTCTAGCTAATGCAGTAAGACAGGAAAGGAAATTAACGGTATACAAATTAAAGGGAAAAAATGAAACTGTTGTTTGCAGATGACAAGATTATCTCTGTAGAAAATGTGAAAGAATCAGCAAAACACTACTGAAACTACTAAGTGATTATAACAAGATTGCAGGATATAAGGTTAATACAGAGAAGTCAATTATTTTCCTATATACAAGTAATGAATAAGTGAAATTTAAAATTAAAACTTCAATATAATTTATGTTAGCATCCCCCAAAATGAAATACTTAGGTATAGATCAAAAATATGTAGAAGGTCTAGACGAGTAAAACTACTAAACTCTGATGAATAAAATGAAAGAAGACCTAAATAAATTGAGATGTTTTCTATTCATGGATAGGATGTCTTAATATTGTCAAGATATGAGGTCTTCCCCACCTGATGTATAGATTCAATGCAAAATTAATCAAAATCTCAGAAAGTTATTTTTTTAGTATCAACAAGCTGATTCCAGAGTGTATATGGAGAGACAAAAAACCCACAAGAGCCAACCAGTATTGAAGGAGAAGAGGAAAACTAGAAAACTGAAAGTCCTCAACTTCAAGACTTACTAAAAAAGCTATAGTAATCAAGATAGTGTTATTGGCAGAACAATTGAATGAATCAATGGAAGAGAATAGGGAGTCCAGAAATACAAATAGTCAACTGATGTTTGGCAAAGAAGCAAAGCAACATAATGGAACAAAGACAGTCTTTTCAACAAATGATGCTGAAACAACTGGATGTACACGTGAAAAAAATTAATCCCACACAGACCTTAAATCCATCACTAAAATTAACTCAAAATGGATCATAGCCCTATATGTAATGCAAAACTATAAAACTCTAAGAATATAATATAGGAGAAAATCTAGATGACCTTGGGTATGGTAATGATTTCTTAGCTATAACACCAAAGGCAGGATCCATGAAAGAAATAATAAGATAGACTTTGTTAAAATTAAAAACTTCTCTAAAAACAAAGAAAAAGTCAAGAGAATGAGAGGTCAAGCCACAGATTTGGGGAAATTCTCTGCAAAGGGCACATCTGATAAAAGACTGCCATCCAAAAAATACAAAGAACTCTTAAAACTCAACAATAAGAAAACAAACAACCCAATTAAAAAATGGGCTAAAACCTTGACAGATACCTCATCAAAGAAGATGGCAAATAAGCATATGAAAAGATACTCCACATTATATGTCATCAGGGAAATGCAAATTAAGACGATGAAACACCAGTACATGCCTATTAGAATGACTAAAATCTGGAACACTGACAACAAATTCTGACAAGGTTGTAGAATAATGGGAATTTTCATTAACTGCTGGTGGGAATGAAAAATGGTATAACCACTTTGGAGGACAGTTGAGCAGTTTCTGGCAAGACTAATCATACTTTTACCCTAGGATCCAGAAGTTGTGGTCCTTGTTACTTACTCGAATAAGTTGGAAGTTTCTGTCCACACAAAACCTGCACATGTATATTTATAGCCGCTTTATTTATAATTATCAAAACCTGGAAACAACGAAGATGTCCTTCAGTAGGTGACTATGTAAACCACTGTACATCCAGACAATGGGATATTATTCCGTGCTAAAAAGAAATGAGATACAGTCCATGAAAAGACACGGAGGTGACCTTAACTGCATATTACTAAATCAATGAGGCCAATCTGAAGAGGCTACATACAGTGTGATTTCAATTATATGACATCCTGAGAAATGCACAACTGTGGAGACACTGAAAAGATCAGTGGTTACCAGGGGCCGGAGGGGAGGGAGTGATAAGTAGGCAAAGCAGAGCAGATTTTTAGGGCTGTGAAACTACACTATATGATACTACCGTGGGGTATACACCCCATTATATATTTGTCCAAACTCCGAAAGTACTACACTAGGAGTGAACTCTAATTTAAACTATGGACTTTGGGTGAAAATGTTATGCCATTGTGGGTTCATCCATTGTAACAAATGTACCACTCTGGTGCGGTATTTTGATAGTGGGGGAGAATTTTATGGGATGTAGGTGTTGTCTGTGAAATCTCTGTACCTCATATTCAATTTTGCTGTGAACCTGAAACTGCTCTAAAATATAAAGCCAATTTTTAAAAAATATATCATGCACAGCTTAGCACATAGAATACATATATTTTCTATTGGATACATCACTTCTTGGCTAGCTCTCGCTCTCACTGCAGTAGAATGTCAAAATAGAATACAAGGAAGGAGAGACAGTTGTGACCTAGCAAGAATTATGGATCTAGAATTCCACCAAAAGGAGCCAATTCAAAACAAGAGGAAGAATGCGTATTTTTACATAAATTACTCTCTACTTAATGATCATGGCACTGAAGATGCTGACAGCTGCCAATTGCTTTGTGAAGGCCATGTTGCGACCTTCTACTCTCCGCCATTCTTCGGGGATTTTATTTGGCCATGAAACCTCACTAAGGAGCTTCTCTTTTAAACACAGTATTCCTCCATCAGCCAAGTATGGTGGGCGACACACTGTGACTCTGATTCCTGGGGATGGCATTGGACCTGAACTTATGCTGCATGTCAAGACTGTGTTCAGACATGCATGTGTGCCTGTGGACTTTGAGGAGGTGATGGTTAACTCCACTTCCAGTGAAGAGGACATTCACAATGCCATCATGGCAGTCCGTCGAAACTGCGTAGCTTTGAAGGGCAACATTGAAACCGACCACAACCTGCCACCATCTCACAAATCCTGTAACAACAGGTTTCGCGTCACTCTAGATCTCTATGCCAACGTCATCCATTTTAAAAGTCTGCCAGGTGTGGAGACCCGGCACAAGAACATAGACATCTTAGTCGTTCGGGAAAACACAGAGGGTGAATACAGCAACCTGGAGCACGAGAGTGTTAAAGGAGTGATTGAGAGCCTCAAAATCATTACCAAGGCCAAGTCTTTGCGCATCGCTGAATACGCCTTCCAGCTGGCCCAAGTGATGGGGCGCAAGAAAGTGACAGCTGTACATAAGGCCAACATCATGAAACTGGGAGATGGTCTCTTCCTCCAGTGTTGCAGGGAAGTGGCCTCCCACTATCCTCAGCTCACCTTTGAGGGCATGATTGTGGATAACACCACCATGCAGCTGGTATCCCGGCCCCAGCAGTTTGATGTGATGGTGATGCCCAATCTTTATGGAAACATCGTCAACAATGTCTGCACAGGGTTGGTTGGGGGAGCGGGCCTTGTGCCTGGTGCAAACTATGGCCCTACATATGCAGTGTTTGAAACAGCTTCAAAGCAGTCAGGCAGAAATTTAGCCAATAAGAATATGGCCAACCCTATTGCCATGCTGCTGGCAAGCTGTATTATGCTGGATTACCTCAAGCTCCACTCCTATGCCACCTGCATTCGCACTGCAGTCTTGGCATCCATGGAGAACAAAGGTGTCCATACTCCAGACATTGGAGGCCAGAGTACCACATTGGACATCGTTCAAAATATAATAAGCCACATCAGTACTGTCAATTAAATGGTCAGTGCCTCAGAGGCTGAGCTATCCCCCAAGTCTCTCCCACCTTTACCTTCCTCTTCTCACTTAGAAACTCCAGCCAGCTCGGTTGATGTGGACTCGGGAATAAACTAGCTCCTGCTCCAACTCAGAAGAGACAAGAGAAGTAAATCAAATCTGATTTTTTCTATTAAATTAAAGCATCGTGAATGCCATAAACATTGCTTGCTTAAATTAGCCAAATCTATTGTGTTGTTTATGTATTGAGGAATTCTTCTCTATTTTAATCCACAGTTCACACTTCTCTATGGTATGATACACTGAATAAATCAGAGCTGTTTGTAGAGTCCTGGGGCTTTCTCAGAACATGGAACACTGATTTTCTCTTTATCTGGGTCATTAAAATTCAGCAAATCAGCCCGCAGAGAAATCTGGCTTCTCTCTAGAGGTTGTTAATGAGTTAATTAGTGCAATAAAATTTGCCTACAAAATATACATTGTAACATTAATAATAAATAAGGTACCATAAAGCTGAGGTGATACAGAATGCTTCCATTCCCTCCTACATATCTCATCTTTTTCCATGGTTGTGTTTATGTTCTGAAGGAATTTTCGCTGGTATAATTTTTCACATGGGGACATCCCTGAGCACTGCAGCTCTCCTGCATTCTTGAATTCCTTCCAGTTGGACTCAAGAGTCTAGAGTTCAAATCCCCAGTTAACAGGTCTGCAGGGCCCACGTTTCTTTGCTGTACAAATGTAACGATGGACTGTAAACTCCATGTTCACTGCTTCATGGTCTGTGATAGTTTACTTTCTTTTAATCTCTTTTTTAAGGAAAGTGTGTACATAAGAAAATGAAAAGCGCTGAACTAATTTAAATGTTTACTGTCATTTACTGTCATTTTATTACAATATATTTTATTTACAGTATTTTTCAGGTCATAGTTGGGAAATACACAAACATGATAATTTTATTAGAGCTCAGACATTGTTATTACCCAAGTTGGAAACAAAAACAATGATTTTAAGACAACTTTCAGTGGTTTCATCTGCAGGAATGGCCTGCAGATAAAAGTGAGATTGAGAAAAACAGTGAATCCTTAATGTATTTTGGTAACTTTTGTGTCTCAGCTTTAATGTTCGGGTCCTGCTGTGGTTCATGAACCACAAGTTAAAGACAGTGGACTTGTACGCTTGAAAAATTGCTTTCGGTTTCCGGAAGTCTCAGCCTTCTCATGGTACCTTATCATTTTATGCTCATTATGTATCAAGTCAGGGCCAGAGTTTGGAAAACCAAAAGCTAGTTTGAGGGGATTTAGTTTGAGGACTTCTACCCAACTAGAAGTCTCTAAGAACAAGGCTAGAAGGAAGAAGTTAGTTATAAAATACTCGTGGTATTCTTTTAGTGGACATTGGACATGTCGTTGACCAGGGCTGTCACTGGCACACATGGTGCCTTGCTCTGGGCAGATAGATCTAAGACCTGCACTAGAGGCATGGTTTGATGGGTGGAGCAAGGGGTGGATTTTGGCTTGAAGTCCTCCCACCTCCACTGCCGCACAACCCCATCCTACCTTAACACACACTACCCGCTCTGTACCTCTCTCTCCCATGACTGGGGGAATTTGTATATGGCGCAGCCAGCCCCATATAGGCAGTAACCTGGCCACTGGCTTCTGTTTGACAGTGAGTGTTTATGCCGATGTATGTAATGTATGTAGCTCAAATGTACATTTCATTTTCCCCTCTCTGATTAAAGGTGGTTGTCTCCAGAGTCTTCCCACAGTTCTTTGTCCAGAGCTATGATGGCATGTGTTACTCTATAGTGGAATTTTCCATTTATCAGTGTTAGATTTGTCCCACTTACCTATGAGTAGTTTTTAAAAAGTTTTTTTAAAGATTTTATTTATTCATTTGTCAGAGGGAGAGAGAGGAGAGAGAGCGCGTGCACAAGCAGTGGGAATGGCAAGCAGTGGGAGAAGCAGGTAGAGGGAGAAGCGGGCTTCCCACTGAGCAAGGAGCCTGATGTGGGACTCAATCCCAGAACCCTGGGATCATGACCTGGGCCGAAGGCAGATGCTTAACTGACTGAGCCACCCAGCATCCCAACTATGAGCATTTCTAGGGCAAGTGCCATGTAATCTATTCCCTTGTCCTTTGTGGCCCCTAACGTAGTGTCTGATACAAGCAAAATAAACAATATTTGTTTATCGAATCACCCCAAAAAAATGAATGACCTGGCATGTACTGCATCATATTTCTTAAAGTGAGAGATAATCATTATACCTACCTCATAGGGTCATTGGGAAGACTCAGTGAGAACATACAACGCTGATAGCACTGTACCTGTCACATTTGATAAGTGCTTGCTGTGTTTAGAGATTATTCATTATTATCCCTTTTATACCATTCTAAAAGATAATTCTGAGGTGTATTGGGCAAATTATATTAATTATTGTCATTGGACCTTACTGGATACGTTGCTTAATTTATATTATGCATTTGTAACTCACACTCAGCAAGGGGACCAAATCATACCTGCTTATTCATCAAGTCCCCTTATTTCTTTCCTTTTTTATTTCTTGATTCCCGTTACCTCTCTTCTTACTCTCTGACCCCTCCTTTCTCATTAGACATTTTCGTTATTGGTAACTTAACACTTTCTGTTATTTCTAATTTGTGTCCTTCCTATGGTGTTTAGCTCCTTTAAATCTATTTTCTACAATGCCCTCAGTAAGATCTTTCTAAAAGGAAAATAGGTTCATGTCACTTTCCTACTTATGGCCTCTCATTCAGCAGCTTCCCTTTGGCCTTAAGAGAAGGTCAGCTGAGCATAGCGTGGGAGACCTCCCGTGTCCTGAGATCTGCTTCCTCCTCCAGGTTCACAATTGCCGTCCCTTCTCTTCACCCTAGTAACAGCAGAGTGTGGCACTCCAAGGGAGTGCAGACAGAGTTCATGGTTAAACAGCTATAGATCCTTTCTAGGTCAGACCTTTGCAAGTGGCCTCGGTTCCTCTCCCCTTCAGGAGATGATCTTTTCATCTTAGAAGACTACACACTTAATCATTAACCACCTTTGGGAAGTTTCCTTGACTCTTTTTTCCACTCTCTGTTGGGATTGAGGGGAATAGCTCTCCCAGTTCTCCCAGAGCTTGCTGTATATCCTACCTAGTGTGCCTCTCTCTGGTTAGCATCACATGCTTTCCTTCCCATCAACCTTCCTGTCCAATGCGTTCCTTGGCTACAGGAATAATGGGTCGTTCATCACTATAACCTCAGAACCTGGGGCAGGGACAGCTCTTACTTTATGTGCACTCTCAATGGAAGGAAGATAGCAAGAAAGGTAAAAAGATGGGGGGAAAAAAAAAAGAATGGTCTGAATTCATAAGCAGGAGTAGAGAACTAGAAGAATGACTCTATTGCAAAATACTCCTGTCTGGCTTCCGTCTATGAACTTTGTCTACAAGACTACTCCTCCCTAAAGAACCACCAAACAGGTGGTTGGCAGGCTGCCTCTGTTTCTTGAGATTTCTGTATATTTATTGGCTAATTTTACCTCAGGCTTTATCAGTTTACTCTGCATCATTTAAAGTCCTGATATTGTAAAGAACAGTAGGTACAGATTGTCTGATTTTTCTCTAAATTAACTCCTCCTCATTATGGCTCGATTTTAGTTAATGGCCTTACCAGCAGTTCAGGTGGCATAGCTGCCATTCATCTCAGCTGTTCCACGTAGGAGCTCGGCAACACTGCACAAGTTGCTTAAACTCTCTGATCTCCAGTTTGCTCGTCTGTAAAATAAAAGAGTAGATACTTTCCTTCATAGATCGTCAGAAAAATTAAGGTTGCTTTAGTTGTTTATAGCTGCATAAGAAATCACTTCAAAACTTAGTGGCTTAAAACAAGTAATTATTTGTCATGAGTCTGTAGTGTGACCAGATAATACTTCTCTCATCAGTATACTTTCTTGAGGACTATTAAAAAGGTGGTCTAATCTCAAATTCTGATATCAGTGAAGGTCAATAGAAAGTTGGGCAACTAGACTACATCACTCCATAATTATCTGCCCCCACCACCATCTACATACATAGACATTTATAGAAGGATGCTTTAACATTCTGACTTCAGCTTTCCTCAAGGTCTCTGGGATGCAAAATCTTGTGAGGGGACAGTTCTGAATTTGGGGGAAAACAGTCTGCTTAAAAGGTCAACAGAGAAGATTCCTCTCAGAACTGAGGACCAGGAGAACTTGATTTTCACCATGAATTTGGGTCCTTCTACCAGGTTATGTGAGGTATGAGAGATTCCCCATTATCTTGGCTACTAGGAAGCACCAAAAAAAGCCATGAGAATTGTTTGTCTATGAATTATTTCTTCTCATTCTGTTACTTAATTTAATTTTTTACTGTATTCCATTTTCTTATATTTTATTTTACCATAAGCTGCCTAAAACACAAAGAAACAGAAAGAGGAAAAACTGGGTTCTTCACCCTCACATTTTTTCCTTCATTCCTCCATTTTAATATTGACATCAGATCAATCTCCTTAAAGCAATGTTTAGATTGCCAGTAGTCCGTTCCATCCCCCTCACATGTTCAATTCGAAATGTGTTCAAGGGCCTCCAAAATTTTAGCCCATGCTGTCTTCGACTCCTAGAGGTTTTGATTTTCCTAGTTAGTCCATTCGTTCTAGTCAATGTATATTCTTCACTTTCCTAGATACTTCCTTTTCCTCCCACATGGTGCTATTTCTCTCATTAAGGACATTCCCAGTTTATTCTCTGCCTATTATAAGTCTACCCAAATTATTCAAAGTTCAAATAGCAACTCCTTTTGAAAAGGTTTCTCATTATCTCTATCCTGCTGTACTCCCTTTATTCTTTCTGAATGCACACAAACATTTTATTGGACTTTTGAACTCGTTCATTTCACATTTTGTCTTGTATTAATTGTTCATCTACTTGACTTGAGTCTTAATAAATTGTTTGCTTCTTGAAGGTAGGGGACATATTTCGCCAGTGTTCTGGATCTTGAATGACTCGGCATGCTGCCCCGCATATAGTAGGTATTCACTAAACATATACCAAGTTGGAGTGAAGGTCATGATTATAGCTAGTATAATTTTTTGTGTTTCTGTATAATGTGCCAGGCATTATTCTACATGCTTTGTATGAATTTAATTCTCATGTCAACCCAATTAGATGATGATGATTAGATTTTATAGAAGAGAACACCGAGGCACAGAGAGGTTAAGAATTTTGTCTGAGGTCACACAACTACCAGAAGGTGAAGTTTGAGTTCTATTCTGCCCGTGTATATCTAGAACCCAAGTGTTTAAGTGGTCATGAGGATTTGTACGGTGTGAATTTTTCATATCTTATGTGGAAGTGGATTAGGTTTTGCAAAAGATCAATGGTTTCCTTGTGAAAATAATCCTGTAGGTTTACAGACTTAAAGAAATTTTTATAGAGCTCACTCATTTTGCATATTAGCCCAGGATGAGAAAGGCAGAATATCCAGGTAAATGAGACCATCTGGTACCTGAACCACGTGTCAAGTGTTGAAGAGAGGTGGCATTTCAAAAATTGATAAATACTCGGGACGCCTGGGTGGCACAGCGGTTAAGCGCCTGCCTTCGGCTCAGGGCGTGATCCCGGCGTTCTGGGATTGAGCCCCACATCAGGCTCCTCCGCTGGGAGCCTGCTTCTTCCTCTCCCACTCCCCCTGCTTGTGCTCCCTCTCTCGCTGGCTGTCTCTATCTCTGTCAAATAAATAAAATAAAATCTTTAAAAAAAAATTGATAAATACTCAACTTCTTTGTGGTAACGACAGATGGGGACAAAAACTTCGAAGATAAATGATATGCTGTTGAAACAAGTATATCTAAAATAATGATATTGTGGAAGTGGAAACAAACAAACAAAAAAAGTGGAAACAAACAAAAAAGAATGCTATATTGTGCAAAGAGGAGGAGAATTTTGAAGAAATTTACCCAGTTCTGGACCATTACAGAGGTTGGAAAAAAAAAAAGTATTACCATAGGTTCAGTTGGGAATATGAAACATATCTGCAGGAAGCTGATTACAGAACTAGACATTTTTTAGAGGAAGGCGCTTGGTCCTTGGAGTTTCCCTGATAATTTGAATAACATAGGAGCTTGGTGTGGTAGCGTGTTCTTTATATCAAAATGAATTTGCTGGCACTGATATGGGAAGCTACATATACTGCATTTGTGATTGCTTCGAGAAACAACAACAACAAAAGTAAGTCGATATATTTAAAATGGAAAAAAAATGGCTCTTTACAAAAGCAATTGAAAAAATTGGAATGTCTGGTGACCAATGTTGCAAATGCTTAAAACCAACATAGCCTGAGTGTAAAAGCAGTATCTACAGAGGAAGACTCTGGACTGAGCTCTAATCCGCTTCCACATCTGGTTTGCTACCCTTAGTGCCAAATCTACTTCATGCAAAATAGATGTAAATGAATGAATGTTGCCACAAAAGAGAGAGAGAATATCATGTATGTCCAAATACAAGGCACTTTTCCTCTTTTCTATCCCTCAGGGAAAAAAAAAATTGCCTTAAATTCAAGTCCTTATAAATGTTCTCATATTACCAGGTATTCTCAGTTCTTTTGTTTTGAACAATAAGAAGCTATTTGGAGGGGTGGGGGGAAGGCACGAGATTTGCCAGTTTAGGATTTTTGTAGAATTTATCTGGAGAATAATGTTGAAACGGGCAAAAAAAAAAAAAAAAATCCCTCAACAAAGAATTAGTCATTATTCTTGGGAGTGTGTTCTCACAATTGCAAGTATTGAATTGTTATGTATATGCCTTTTAAAAATCACTTAATAACACAGTTCAGTTTTTGGTCACCATGTAGGGATCACAAATATTTACCAGTAAGACAAATGGGAAAACAAGAAGTCCTAACATTATACGATTGGATTCTTGTGACTTCACTTGAAATTTCCAAAGAAAGCATCAAACGTAGATTCAAAAAGTACTTTATCTCCAACAACTTAGACAGATGGGATGATGATAGGTTTGGAAACTTTTAGAGAACTTGAAAAACGACTCTATACTGGGGAAGCCCTTGAAGTCAAGATGCATGGGAAGAGATTAAATGAAAGTACTTCATATCATGGTAAAAGAAAGGCTAATATTTCTAAATTGATCTATTTTATGTAACCTGTTAAGTAATATGTTTAATACAACTATGCATAATAACTGAATCCATCAAACAATTTACATAGATGTCTATTTAATATGGTCCTCGAAGTTATTCAACTTTGCCCGGAATATTTTTCCTTCTTTTTTTTTTTTTTTTTTTGATCTTTTAATTGGTAAAAGGGGAATCATTCTCCTTATTTTTGGGGTTGCTTCCTATTCAGGCATTTACCTTATCTCTTAAATGGAACATTCTGTGGAAAATAAAAGAGATTTTGAAGGTATTGTGCAGAAATCTAATAGCAAAGGAAGAAGTAGAGATTTCTGAACGTACAGGTGGTACTGTGGAAAGAAATGCAAAGGAATTTCAAATGAAGTTACATTGGACCATTTAAGGCTGTGGCTAGAGCACACCTAAGATACTTCATATAGTTTTGATCTTTCAACATGATAAAAAATGTAATTTCTGTGAAAAGCTATGATGCCCAAAATCAACTTTATGCCAGGCATCAGAATAAGATGTTAGAAAGCCTGATTTGTGAAGAACTCATTTTCTCCAGGGTAAGAAAAGTCTGTGGGATTGATCCTATTCACGGTATCCACGCTGTGATGGAATTAGGTTATTTTGATCCCAATTTTATTCTTGCCGGCAGCGAGATCCTTGTTTACCTAGTAACTTCATTCATTTGTTCTTTCTCTTATTCCCTTCTTTCACAGTGTCGTTTGTCCTCCGCTGAGTTCTTGCTTTGAGCAGGGTGCCGTGCAAGCCTCTAAGGCTGCAGCTTTGAGAGTCCATGTCCTTTCTCTTGAGGCCTGAGAATCCATAATCATCGGGCAATTAAAATGGAGCGTGCTGAGTATTGCAGTAGTGACATAAGCAGAGTGCTATGAGAACACACAAGAGGGGACAATCAGAAAGCTCCCCAGAGTAAGTTGTGCCTCCATGAGTGAGTTGGGGAGGGGGGACAAGAGAGGAGGAGGATGGCATATGGGCACAGAGACACAGCTTCTAGAGCTGCCATCATTAGCAATCACCTGATATTTAAAGCTTTTACTTTTCCCTCATCATTATTTTTTAAGATTTTATTTATTTATTTGACAGAGAGAGAGTACAAGCAGGGGCAGGCAGAAGGAGAAGCAGGCTCCCCGCAGAGCAGGGAACTCGATGGGGCAGTCAATGCCAAGACCGGGAATCATGACCTGAGCCGAAGGCAGATGCTTAACCGACTGAGCCACCCAGGCACCCTCCCCCATCATTTCTTATTTTGTATACAATTATTGTTGAATTCATTTTACCTACAAAAACTTGCCCTGATTATCTGTAAGGTGGGATTTTCTGCATTTAAGGTGCACATCTGATTTTTCTATGAAGTGATTTTTTTTGGAAGGATAAACCCTTTACATAGATTAATTAACCTGATTAGATCCCTCATCATAGTTGGCTGTAAGTCTTGTGATTAGGAAGGTTTTTTATTAAGCTACTTTGCAGCCGTTACTGCCTCTTCAGAGCCTTTCTCTTGTTTGTGTTTCTGTCAGTCACTCGGTGAGCATGTTTCATCATTTTGTTCTTTCTGGCACACGTCTTGTTTCCTCCATCTCCTCTCAGATGTCTCCTTGATAGTGAAGTCGATCTCTAGAAACAGATCATCTTCTCTTCTGTGGTCCGGAGTTCCAGAGTGAGCCCCCTGCTCTGATACAATCTTGATCTCCTACTTCCTCTGGAAAGGGGCTTGACGATCGTTCGAGATCTTATCTATGACCTTGTCTGTCAGCCCTCATTCTCCTGCCGTTGGCACTGCATACTGCCCTGATTGCCTCAGCCTCTGCCTGGGGTCTCTCATGGTTCTAGTCACCCCTTGTCTGCGGTGGTAGCAGGACACATGCCAGCCACACTTGCCTGTGGCCAAAACATTCACCCAGCTGCTGGATTCAAGTCAGTAAGCACACTGCAGCGACAGCTGCTTTCCTGATGAGAATGACCCTGTCGCTCACCCACCTGATACTTTCATCATCCTCTTCCAAGAAGCCACCTTTCTGCAAAAAGAGTTGTCAACCTCTCCCCATCTTCTCCTATGAGACTCTCTGGTGTCTCTTTAGAGCACTCAAGAAATGGGCAGCTAAGAGTATTAGCATTACTTGACCATGGTTATTGTTCTCATCCAGATGGACAGATGCTTTTTATAGTCTCTGGCTGAATTTCATCTGAAAAGAGCTTAAAATGCACAGGAGGAGGAAAGTACTTCTCTCCTAGGATCCCCACTGAGCTGATAACAGTCTATGGGAAGTCATCTATTTAAACAGAAATAAACACGCCTTGGGACGCCAGGAGCCTATTTTCAGCTTTATTAAGCTATTTTCAGCTTTATTAAGAAATCTGTGTTTAATTTTTCCAAACATCTCAATTCCTGTTCATTTAGCTTTTCACTGTGTGTGGATCCATTAGAACACTTGATGAGAATGCAGACGTTGCATTCTGCTCCTCACAGAAATGCAGTGCGTTTGGAGAAGAGGAAAGAATCTGGAAGACTTCCAAGGGCCTTGTCAGAAACTTGTACTTAACTGGCTTTTTGTGGGGACAAGTATTCTTGGTCAGATGTTGCCTGAATCCTGGGAAATTTCCCTTTTGGATATTTTTTCCTGTTAAAAAAACTCCTTGGACCCATATAGATTCGTCAGACACTCGTCTAGGCCATGGTCAGCTGTGTGTGTGTGTGTGTGTCTGTGCATAGAGTCAAATACTAAATACTTTAGGCTTTGTGGGCCATCTGGTCTCTGAGGCGGCTCTTGAGTTCTGCCATTTTAAAGCAATAGGAGGGGCGCCTGGGTGGCACAGCGGTTAAAGCGTCTGCCTTCGGCTCAGGGCGTGATCCCAGCGTTGTGGGATCGAGCCCCACATCAGGCTCCTCCACTATGAGCCTGCTTCTTCCTCTCCCGCTCCCCCTGCTTGTGTTCCCTCTCTAGCTGGCTGTCTCTATCTCTGTCGAATAAATAAATAAAATCTTAAAAAAAATAAATAAATAAATAAAGCAATAGGAGCCATAGACAATAAACATGGATGTGTTCCAAGAAGATGTTATTTATGGACACTGACTGTAATTTAAATTCGACATAATTTTCACATGTCCTGTAATTCTGACTTTTTCCAACCATGAAAAAATGTAAAAGCCATTCTTTGCTCACGTGCCCTAAGAAAACAAGCCTGTGGGCTGTAATTTGTGCACCTTTGCTGTAGGCAAAGGGACTCAAGCAATGAAAAAGACAGAAGCCCAGTTCTCACGTGAGTTTTGTTTTCCAAGGGGGAAGACAGACCATGAACATGCAAACACACGAACAATGAATATTATGTCAAGTTCTAAGAGCTAGGAAGAAAGGAAAACAAAACAATAGTAGATATTGTGACTGAAAGCAACTAGTGGTAGAAAAACTGTGGGTGGGTGTTGCTTTAGGTGAAAGGAGAAGTTTCTCTGACTTGGCATCTGAGTTGGCCTCTGAATAGTGCCAGGAAGACATGTGAACATCTTGTGCAAGTAGAAGGAATGATGGATGCAGGGCCCTGAGTGAGGATGAGCTTGAGGTGTTTGAAGATGACTGGCCTAGTTGGAGAGGACATTGCAGAGAGGTGGGAAGGCCATGCCAGGAGAAGGATACAGTGACAAGTCCATGTAGGACTCTGGGCCAGATGAAGGGCTTTGGGATTTATTCAGGTTTCAGTGCTAGTATAGGGAGATTTAAAGCTGGGGAGGGATGGAAAATGGTTTAGGACTTTGGATAGGTCACTTTGGCTGCAGAGTGAATGAGGGACAATGGTGAGGGGACAAGAGTGGAGGCCAGGAGGGCAGTCAGGAGGCTAGTCCAGAAGAGAGGCTTTTCCATTTACTTCTAACACTTGATGTGTGAATCTGATAGAGACCAAGGAGAGGGTGAGAAGTAGTGATATAATAGACAGCTTGGCTTGGACTAATTTGCATCAATAGCACCACAAAGAAGTGAAGTACATATTATTTATTTTACCTTAGTAATGCTTACAATGGCGGCTAACTATTTTGGGGGTACTTGCTAGCTGTGGCATTATTTTATTTAATTCTCACAGTTCTGTGAGGAAGGTGTCTTAGTATTGGAATACTAATAAGGTCTGCAATAGGCCGAAAGGTCTTAGAACTGGCAGGTGGCAGAGGGGGTCTAGGACCCATGTTTGTCCAGGTCTTAAGCATGTGACTTTTTCACTTATGTTTCAGTTATCTAGTATTATACATCGAGCCAACCCAAAGTGTTCTGGCTTTAAGCAAAGATTCCTTATTTTTTATGATTTGAGGGTCGTCTGGGCTCAGTGGTGATTCTGAGCGGTATTGGCTGAGATCATGCATGAGGCTATGATCAGATTGGAGCTCATCAGAGTCTGGAATACCCAAGATAACCTCATTCCCATGGCTGGCAATTGGTGCTAATTGGCTGGCATGTCTCCGTTCTCCCTTATGTGATATCTCCTCTATCATCAGGCTAGACAGGCTTTCTTACCGCATGGTGGTTGGGTTCCAAGAGGAAGCATTCCAGAAAGACAAGCTCCAACATGCAAGTAAGTGCTTATCAAGCTCTGCTTATATTACGTTTGATGTCATTAGCTCAGCCAGAGCAAGTTTTAGAGCCAAGCCCAAAGTTGAAGTGGAAAGAGATTCTGTATGGGAGGTGGGTTTATTAGGATCTGCTAGTACCGATGACATTGTTATCCTAGCTTCTGCCTTTATACAGAAATGTATCGAACTATTTCCTTTTTTGTGGTATATCAGCACTCTTCTCAACAATGATAAGCTAGGGCATCCGGTCTGTATTGATTCACGTGTTGACTGGACATCATCAGTTGCATTCCTGGTGTGAGTGGAACACTGTGTTGGGAACTGTGGAAAAGGAAGAGCTAGATAAGATATGGGTTCTTCCCTCAAGGTGCTTCAGGTCTAGAAGAAAATATTACGCTTTCAGATGAGTACCTGAAAAAGCACAGATGTATGTTTGTGGATAGAAAATATACCCTAAGATATATTTCAAATTCCTCTTCTTGAAGGCCTGGATAAATTTCAGAAAGATGTTCTTCCTATAAAATGGATACTGTTCTCTGGCTTACTATAATTTTCTATATTATGGAGGAAATTGAAGCATTTGTTCTTCCAGAAAATTAGAGGGCATTGTGAAAAGTCAGTGTTTCTCAAAGATGAACTTACGCCCAGGTCAATTCAGTGTTTGAAGAAGGAGAATTTCATCTGCCACCATGACCTCCAGCTTTGTTTGATCTCTGACTGGTTTAGGTCACTAAACAGTATTGATTTCTTTTTTCCAGTGAAACCTTCCAGGAGTCCGCTTTCTATAAAAAACAACATAAAATAGCCACTGGCATGAAAAGTCCCAGTCTACTCACGGTGTGTATAACAGATGTCTGAGCAACAAAAACTTGCACATAATAGATGCTCGTTTAATGTTAATGTTGCAGCTAGGACCCTACTGTTCATTGTTATGATATAGGTGTTTGGCATTCTAATGACATTAAGAAACAAAGCTACAATACCATTCAGCATGTACTGATATTTGAGACACTGTTTAAATGCCTTCTATGTATCATTTCCTTTTATCTTTGTACGTGTTCGTGATTGTAGGTACCGTAATTATCTTCATTTTCTAGATAGGAGCATTTTAGACAAAAGGGTTAAGTAACGTGTCCAAGGGACAGAGCCAAGGCTTGAATCCTGGTCCTTTGGTTCCCAAGTCCATTCCCTTTACCTCCGTGTAACACTGAGGTAACAAAGGAGAGGGCATTGGAATAGCCTCCAGGAGAGTTGAGATTTAGTCCTTAAGACTGAACTCACTAGCTGTGTGATCTTGGACAAACCCACTTCCCTTGCCTGAAAAAAAAAAAATTTACCTCTTTTCTGCAAAGCACAGACATCTGCAGCCCATATTTCTGTGCTAATTTAGAGCCTCCATTTTCTTTACAGCTTACGTCGTGTATCCTGTGCTCCTGATCTCCTGTATGCTGTTCTGCTCTTTCTTTCTTTTTTCTTTAATTAGCATTTACCCCCCTCTGTTATTCTAAACCATCTACTCAGTCATTCTCTATGGTCTGTCTCCCCTGCTCTAGGATACAAATGCCAGTGGGGGCAGGGATCTTCGTTTATTTTGCGTAGAGATACATCCCAAGTGACCTTAAAACTTCCGGGCACATAGGAAGCCCCAAGAAATATATGGTGTACTTATTTCCTTATGGAATATTGTTGTGGAAGATAGGAGGAGGCATTCCACAATGAGGAGTACGGTGTAGGAAAGGACAGTAAGACTTTGGGTATCTTGGTCTTTTAGGTGGTTTCTCTTATGTGAAGAAGCAATGAGGGAAGACGACCGGATTGTGGGTAGGTTACAGTATGGAGAGGGTCTTCAGTGTCACACACAACTCAGATTTAATTTTTTGCTGATAGCCAGTTTGATCACCAAGACTTGCTAGGACACCAAAATTCCAGGGGCGTGATGGTTGGTGCCAAGAGACAACCCTTGACGCTTAATACTGCATTTGGAAGTAACATTTAACTTTCTGCACAAATGTATGGTCAATCTTTTCTGGGAAATGACAACAGCCGTCAAGAAAATAAGAAATGATGTTGTTATACTCTGAGCTCAGTGAGAAAAATGTGCAGATGCAGATGTGTTATTCCTTATTTATGGTAATTGAATTTTAAATTTAATTTAGCAGGAAAAATCTGCTATTTAAAGGATTGTTACACTGTAAAAGACTTGAGAAGCACATAGATTCTAGGGGTACTTAGAGAATCATTTGATGCCTGATGGGTGGCAAGCATAAATGCATCCAAATTAATCATAATTGCCATTCTAGCACATAAAACGCAGCAATGTGTTTAGCAAAAGGACATTTCCAAAAGATATGAAAAGAACATGATAAATATCAGGGCCAAAGACTTATGTTACAAAGCCATGTGATGAACAGAAGCTACCAAACTGTATACACTGCATAGTCTAGGGGATATAGATTTTGGGTATATATTACATTTATTATAAATATTTCATAAACCTTTTAAGAAAATAGCTGCATATTCTATTTTGAGCATTTACAATAGTCTTCTTAGCCTTTTACGCACTTTTGGACATTTCAGCTTTCAAATTTTCATAATTCTAACTAATGTAATAAATTTCTTAGTGCCCCTTCTGTTTTCCATATTAAGAATTGTTCTCTGGAGAGACCGTACTCACAGTGGAATTACTGGGTCAAAGGATATGAATTACTTTTTCATCAGTCTGTCGGCTAACGTGACTAGTGAAAATTGGTCTTTGTTAACATTTCCTTTTTTATTGTTTTTAATTGCTCATGAGGTTGAGATTATGTTTATTCGCCAGTTGTTTCCTCTTCTCTGAAAAGCCTGCTTAGGCCCTTGGACCTTTTGTCTGTTGGAGCCTAGTGTTTTTCATTTGGACCTCACACTCAGAATTCTGCATATGCAAAAGCCAAGTCTTTCAGTCAAGCTAAATTGTGACGCTACTGGAACAATTAATCAATTCATTGGAACAGCTGGTCAATCTTCTGACGTGATGGGTCATTTCATTCGTACCAGTGGGTCAATTTAGTGAAACATCTGGTGGAATAAAGGTGCACCCAATAAATCATGTTAGGAAGTAGAGCTGAAAATCAAAGCATAAACTAGTTCATAACTTGCCATGAGTTCACAGGCACCTCCTTTTTGATTCTTTCCAAAGTATAATGACGATGGAAAGTTCAGGAAACGTGGTGTTTCTCCACGTACACTAGGACCCTCTGCACTAATTGCAGTATGTCAGTGCTTTTATCTTCTTTCTAGTGGAATGTTCCGAGAACAATCTTCCCCTTGAAATTAACAGCCTGGATTCTCTCCTTTCAGTGACCCTTTGCCAGATGAAAACTCTCATCGACTTAATTTAATAAATGAGGAAGCTCGTTCCCTCATTTTTCATAGATTGTCCTCTGCAATTGGATTCATGCCAGATCTAGAGATAAGGAGATTATAGGAAACTGTCTGAAGTAATGAGTGCAAGGTGACCACGCTTGCCGCTTGCGGTGAAAGAAGGGGATAGTTTTATTTCTACCTGGGTGTGGAAATTTTTCATGAGCAGTGATATCGCCTAACTTTGCCACCTAATAACATTCAGGGGCACTGGGAGTCAAGGTCAGCAGGCGTAAAAGCTGTCTGAGTTCTCTAATGTTGTCCCATGCCATGAATGGGAATTAGATTCTTTCACTACAGATTGTTTCTGTGAAGAATTAGGGTGTGGGGTTAACGGTGAACCTTTTCCTCTGATTTCCTATTCAATTATATAGTTTATTTAAATAATGTTTTTTAATTTGAAAATATTTGCTCTAAAAATAGACATCCTGACTTCATTATTGCTCTGCTGGAAATGGTCTCGGTGACCCTGGATCCGGAGATACCGTTTTCTTCTGGCAGGTGTCATGGCTGTCAACATTGACAGCTCTTTGGGTAATTAAAATGTAAAAGATGCTAGTATCCATGTAGCTTTAATAGGGTTATACCTCTCTGCTGTGGGTGAAAGAATTTCAGTCATGGTGTGCAGCTAGCCCCAAACACGTACATATATGCACACACACGTCTGTTTTCATAAGACAAAACTCAATTCAGGTAACACCCCTCCAAGGAGCCCTGGCTCACAATAAAGGTATAATTGCTTTGAACCCAACCAGGCACGGTTTCTTTCTAGGCTCTCTGTCCTGAACATCCAACAGCAGTAATGACAGACCTAAGCACATCCCTCAAAACTCAGCCCCAGGGCAGAAACACTGGTTCTATAATCTGTACTGTGATAAAGTATAGGGACAGATCTCTCTGGCTTTAATTCCAAATGAAAAGCCAAAGCCCTTTCATATTCTTTCAGAAGAGAGGTCCATCAGAACCTCTGCTTTAACAAGCAGATTACACTACGGTTCAACAAATAGCTTGGCTGACACAGATGATCAAGTTATACTCAAGATCACCTTTTATTTGGTGAGTGATGGAAACAAGTAAACCTTACATTACTATTTTTTAATGATTAAGGGAGTATGGTTCTCTATTCTTATTTCACCTCAGAAGGATTCAGGGCTGTTTGTCATAGATAGAAGCAAGCTAAACAAAAAGTGTGTGTGAAACCAAACACGAGGCACTATTAAGCATATGTAGGAAATAGCATGGGTCATAAAGAATCCAACAGCTCTAAGTTGGAACCTTGGCCTTTTCACTTTCCACTGAGAGACTTCGAGAAAGTGACTCAACTGCTCAAGTCTTAGTATCTTCGTCCATAAAAAAGGGATAAAACAGTAAACATCTCGTGAGATGGTTGTCAAGCTTAAGGAGATAACGCAGGTAAAGGAGGTTAGGGTGTATCATGGTGTAGGGAGTTATTAAAGGTAACAATGTTGATGAATATAGCACCTGCATTAAAGGAAACCAACCAGATTTGAAAATCTAACACACCAAGAAAGCATGCTGCTGAGAATGAGGGCAAGTTAAGCCTCCCCAAGCGCTCCTTCGGAGAAGGCTGAGTAGGTCATCAGGAGGACTGTAGGCTGTAAAACACTGCATTTCCTTGTTAGCCTTTGAAGAAATATGTCTAAAGAGCTTATAGGTCTGGAACTGTGGGGAGAGCAGCATGAACTCTCCCTAGAAGGAATAATCAATAAATGTATTATTCTCTTATCATAAAGCCATGGTTCCATTTCCAAGATTACTGTGTCTTCTAGAAAGAAAGTTTTTTTTTTTTTTAAGAGAGGGAGCAAGAAGGGTGGAGAAGGAGAGAGAGATCTTGAGTAGGCTCCCAGCCCAGCACAGAGCCTGACTCAGTCTCACAACCCTGAGATCTTGACCTGAGCCGAAATCAAGAATCAGAGGCTTAACTGACTGAGCCACCCACGCGCCCAGGAAGAAAGCTATTTTTGAAAGGGACATCAAGATCTTATTTTTTCTTTCATCCCCCTAAAATTCTATTTTCGTTTTCTCCTTCCTCCCCAACTCACTACCAGTCCTTCAGCTTTACTTTGAAGTTTATCTAGCAGTGGGAAACGATTTTCTGATGACATTCTCTTGTGATAGTACCATAAGCTGCTGACATTATTTCTAATTATACACACAGTAAATGGTTTAATTTCCTTCTTGAACCACTTCTGTACTGTATGTCAGACATGTTTCTTTTGATCATCCCGTGGGATTAATATCACATTATAGGAATTTCATTAAAAGGAAAAGAGATTGGGAGCAAGCAGACTTTAAAATGCCTTGAAGAGGGGCGCCTGGGTGGCACAGCGGTTAAGCGTCTGCCTTCAGCTCAGGGCGTGATCCCGGCGTTCTGGGATCGAGCCCCACATCAGGCTCCTCCGCTATGAGCCTGCTTCTTCCTCTCCCACTCCCCCTGCTTGTGTTCCCTCTCTCGCTGGCTGTCTCTGTCTCTGTCGAATAAATAAATAAAATCTTTAAAAAAAATAAATAAATTAAAAAAAATGCCTTGAAGAAAGCAAAGTTCGAGGTAGAGTTTACTTTCAGGTAGGCCCAGGTAGCTGCCACTTTCTAGAACATTGTGTACCAAATACCATGTTAGACACTTAGCATATACTTTTATGTCAGTTTTACCTCAGTTCTGTGGAGCCAAGTGTATTATCCTTATTTTGTTGAAGTATCAACTGAACCCAGAAACTTGCGGTAATGTTGTCATGGTGACCTAATAAGCCGTGGGTATGCCCTTCTTTGATTCCAGGTCCAACTCCAAAGCTCTCTACCTCATCCTGTACTGCCCCTTAAGGCCTAAAGAACACTCTAAGTATAAATATAAACGCTCCTGAATGAGTGACACTTTCCGTCATTCCTTACCATTAGTTGTAAAATGTCTGACCTTCCTGTTCTTCATTACTCAAGTTCTACCTCAGTGAAAAGAACTGATGAGGATACAAATATTTCATCAAGTTCATCTTTAACTGTTCCTAAATGGATGAGTGAATGGGAATTTTTAGAAAATATAAGTTATTTTTTAATCTTTCATGATAGAGACCAACTTTCTCTTCATTCTGATCACTATTCTCATGTTGTGTATGACCTTAATGACATAGTTTATTTTAGACAGGTTAGAGATAGGAGCTATAATTCCTTACTCTTAACATAAAAGCAGTTCTACTTAGTGTTCGTAATATATAAAGGGCTATAATAAGTGCCTTGTACGAATTAAGAAAAAGAACTTCGCAAGAACTGTGAGAGAAAAACTGGTATTAAACCTAATTTAATAGAGGTGCTAGGCTGGCTCAGTAGGTAGAACGTGCAACTCTTGGTCCTTGGGGTCATGAGTTCAAACCCCACATGGGGTGTAAAATTTACTTAAAAATAAAATATTAAAAAAATCTAAATAGATGAGAAAAATGAGCTTCAGAGGAACTATTTCCTTGTTCAAGGTATATAAAACAAGCAAGTTATAGGGGTGGTATTGGAAACAGGTCTACCTGGCCCTTAAATGTGTGCATTTTCTTTTACGCTTATCATAATAACTAATATTTGGGTTCACTCTCACTGTGAATCAGCGTGTCGAGATGGGCTGATAGTTACAATAATACTTTGACATTAGGTGTTATGTCAGGAATAATAGAAAGTGAGCAAATAGTCAGAGTGGCTACTATGTGTTAGGCATTATCATAGGCAGAGGATCCAAAGCAAAGCAGAGACAAACTTGGTTCCTGTGCTCCTGGTCCTTATAATCTATTGGGAAGACATAGATCCAATCAAATAACTAATGACAGTTGTGATACATTCTGTGAAGGAATGCGGGGTGTCAGGAGAGCGTATGACTTGTAAATTTGACCTAGTTCCTGGGTCAAGAAAGGCTATCATGGGGAAATTAATCATAGGCTGAACTAAGAGTGGTCATTAGCTGATGTCCCTTTTGATCTTTTGATAGTGTTGATGTCATTTCATAGGAGTTTGACAGATGGTGGTTTGGAAGGATAGGTGGCCATGCAGAGAATGATGTTATGGTCTCTGTGCAGGCTCAGAGCAGGAAGGACTTTGCATGTTGGAGCGCAGGGGACAGGCTGATGGGGTAGCAGGGCTAGAACTGCAGAGCACTGGGTGCCTGTGAGGCAACTTCATCTGTATCTAATGGTGCTGGGAATCCATTGAAAGGATTAATTTGTATACAATCTGGCATTCAAGTTGACTAAGCTTTCCTTTTCAACTTCAGTATTTGGGCTGCAGACACTGGGCAAGTAACCCATGTAGTGGCTTTATGAGCTGAAAATCAATCTGTGTGTTTCAGTAACAAGATCTGTAGCTTTACTCATTCCTCACATAGTGTTTAATGACTCTGAAGCAGCCTATTGATGCTATCAGGAAACTGATACATTTGTAAAAAGAAATGCATTATCCATGCTATAAAATTAAATGTTGCATTGCAAAGCAATGTACTAAATATCTTTTTAGTCAATTTTTGTAAACTAAATGTTATAAAATTATATTGGAGCAAAAGGGCGCCTAAGTCCATGGGGAAGAGGGAACACAAGCAGGGGGAGTGGGAGAGGAAGAAGCAGGCTCATAGCGGAGGAGCCTGATGTGGGGCTGGATCCCATAACGCCGGGATCACGCCCTGAGCTGAAGGCAGACGCCTAACCACTGTGCCACCCAGGCGCCCTGGGGAATATATTTCTTTAAGAAGTTTATTTAGTTGCCCTGTATTGATAGGCAGGTTTTAATTACCTTTGTACAAATGTGTATTTTCCATGCATGGGAAAAGATGTACATTCTTTTACCCACATTGTCCTTCAGGCTTCCATGTGTTTATTTGGGGCTTTGAGGGCAAATTCATTTTAGGAATTACTTTCTTTTGGTTAAAAAAAGTAGTATGAACTCAAATATTTTTTTTTCTTTTATCTTCCTTTACACAAATATTAACATGTCCCTGTGTAGCCAGGATTCTGTTTTAAGAACCTTTAAAATGGGTCATGGCTATAAATGCCTACATTAATTTTCAATGCAAACATTGGAGCTATCCCCAAAGCATTCTGAACATATCCTGTATGTGGTATAGTCCTAAAATTTTGCATAAGAAGAAGCTGAATAACCTCTTACATCTAAAACAAAAAACAATGACAACAAAAAACCCAAAACCCACAGCATTGCTGAGCACCTTCTATGTCTTAGACATTTTTCATATGGTGATCATTGAATCATCACGAACCAAGAGGCTGAGTACCATTATTACCCTATTTTATAGATGAACAAGGCACCGAAAGGTTAAGTAACTTCTCTTCTGTCTCCACAGCTAGTAAGAGTTTGAGTTTGGCTATGAACCCAGGCAGCCTGACTGGAGAGCCCATGTTCTTAGCTTGTATCTGGCAGTGACCATTCCAATGTGGGATGGTTCTTTTAGAAAGGATGTTTTATATGATCGTTTTTTCTGTCTCTTTGGAATGACGGCTTTGTACAGCTTGATGTTAACACCTAGCCCCTCAAATAAACTAACACCTCCAGAAAAAATAATGGAAAAAATAGCACAGCTGATGATAAAGTAGCAGCTACCATTACTCAAACCCTGATCACATACCAGACACTGGGCTCAGTACTTTACATTTTCCCATTTCCTTCTCAATTCGAGGAGAAGGTTTAAGTATTCCCTTTTTACATATCAGGACTCAGAAGCTCAGAGGATTGAAGTAAACTGTCCTTAAGGTGGCAAGATGAGAATGTTAATGATGTCTGAGCAACCTACAAATCCATGCTCTTAACCCAGTACTCGAAATTGTCTCAACTCTACACACATTTGCATGCAGTGCGAGGATGGATAGGAGTGAAAGGCAGGGATAGGCAAGAGAAATATTTTATAGTTTATCAAAATATGAAGTCTGGCACTGCCGTTTTTTAAAGATTTTTTTATTTTTAGAGAGAGAGATAGGGAGTGGGGATGGGGATAGAGGGATAGGGAGAGAATCTCAAGCAGACTCCACGCTGAGCACAGAGCTTGATGTGGGGCTCGATCTCACAACCCTGAGATCATAACCTGCGCTGAAACCAAGAGTTGGATGCTTAACCAACTGAGCCACCCAGGCGCCCTTGGCACTGAAGTTTTTTAAAACCCAAATACCATTGCATTTAAGTAAGCCTTACCTCTTACCTCTCTGGGGAAGTGAGGATCAGAGGTCATGAGCAGCCCTCTATCTTAGGGGTTCTCCTCCCCAGCCTCCCTTTCTCTACGATGAATGAACCTGAGTCCATTCATGTCTCTGTATCCATTTGATTTTTTTTTTTTTTCCAGTTAGCTTATTTGTCAGCCAGTTCTCAAGACCTTGGTTGTTTCTTCAGTTTCCTTTTTAATGTTCAGATTCTTAAAATCTTCTCCAACTGGTAATGGAGCCTGACAGTCTGACGACCTGTCCCTGAGCACTTGCCATGAAACAGGCCCAGTGTCAGGTGTCACTCATGATTCACAGAATTGTGAATGCAGTGTGATACCTTCTTCTAAGGAGCAATCAAATTCAATGAAAGAGATAGAAAAACCCAGAGTATATGTGACCAGTTGAATCTCCTATCAGGAAGACGACCTTAGATCTTCTGCACAAGGCTTTAGCCTTTTGACTTTGATATTTTCAAGCCATTCCAAAGCCTCTAATGTGAGATCATTCTTATTTAGCGGATATACTGATTTGGATTTTTTGCTTCTGAGGATCAAGCCATTCGGCGCTCTGGAAACAGTTATTCAATTAATCCTTCAATGAACACTTACGGAACATTTCTCAGAGTGGCTGAGAACATGTACTCTCCGGGGAACTCTTTCCTAGGTTCAGATCTGTCCTGTTCCTAACCCTGCAACCAGGAGTAAGTTTCTTGGCTTTGTCAGCCTAGTTCCCCATCTGTGAAATGTGGATAGTAATTGAATTGACGGCATACCATTGTGGTGAGAGAATATATAGGACGATATCTGAGGCACAGTAAGGGCTCAATAAATGTTAGCTGTGACTATCAATAGGAGCATTTTCTAGGTACTCCACAGGGTGCTGGAATAAAACGACAGGCAAACCCAGACGGGGTCCCTGCTCTCAGGAAGCTGGTGTTTGAGCAGCTGGAAGAAGACTCAGCATGACCGGAGCACAGAAAGCGGGGGAAGTGATGGTAGATGAAAATAGAGAAGGGGATAGGGACCTTAGAAATGTAAAAATTAGCCTTAATCCTTAAAGCAATGGAAAGCTATTAAAGTGGTTAAGAAAAGGAGGTGACGTTTTCTATTTATATTTGGAAAGGTTCCTGGCTGATGGATGGATGGGTGGATCAGGAGAAGGGAACAGGTGATGCAGCCAGAGAGCTCTCAGCAGGTACCTGGAATTGCCTCAACTATAGACCCTTGTATGCAGTGCAGATATGGACAGGTGTAACAGCCAGGGATGGAGAAGATAAACATTTTATAGTTTATTAAAATAGGAGTTGCCCAGTGTCACACAACTAGTAAGTAGACAACTAGGTTGGACCCGGAGTCCATGCTCATCGCCGCATGATCTTACTTGGTTCACTGATGTAGGCAGGACATGGTGGGAATTCAGACTAGTACAGAGGCAAGGATGACGGAGAGCAGTACGTGGACTCAAGAAGGGTTTGGGTCCAAGAACAAACAGAACTCGGTGAGGGATTGGATGTAACAGCCAAGCCAGGCTGTCTCTGTGTGATTCTACTTAAACATTGAATTATGTTTATAAAGGGTCTGATGGTGGTCACTGAAATTATTCAGCTGTCACCGCATTAGGTGAGTTCAAATATGTTGTTAAAAAGATACTTATCAATGTTGGAGATTTGCAAAAGTCTTAGGACATCCTCTCTCAATGGTTGGCACATTTTGGAGAATATTCAGAACCTTTTAATTGTTTTTCCACCAGAGTTAGTCACTCTTAAAGTTGGATTTAATCAACAACATTTCCCCCCAATGTATTTAATGGTGGAAAAATTTTTTCCCTTCTAAACATGTTTCAGAACTTTCAAACTTTTGAGCCAGTTTTAAAAGTTTGAGCCAGTTAAAGGAATTACTTTATATGTTGGTTTTTTTTTTTTTTTAGTTTTCTTATTGTTTTTTGTTTATAGAGAGGTTTGAAAGACATTAAGTTACAAGTACAATGACTTTTCAGCTATTATACTCTTACCACGTGGATGCATTAAGGTTTCTCCTCATTCTAAAGGATCTGATGTTTCTCAGTACACATTTGGGGCATTTTCTGAACTTGAGTTTGTCAAAAATTTGTTGGCTTTTAGTAATATCCCCAGTATGCCAGCTTTCTCTTCCCTTTATGTCATCCATAGCCCTAATCCTCTCAGTTCCCACTGCTAAATCCCCAATTTTTATTTTTTATTTTTTAAAGATTTTATTTATCTATTCGACAGAGGTAGAGACAGCCAGCGAGAGAGGGAACACAAGCAGGGAGAGTGGGAGAGGAAGAAGCAGGCTCATAGCGGAGGAGCCTGATGTGGGGCTCGATCCCCTAACGCCGGGATCACGCCCTGAGCCGAAGGCAGACGCTTAACCACTGTGCCACCCAGGCGCCCCCTAAATCCCCAATTTTTAAATCTGATACACAGGGGACTTCTTTTGGAAAATTTCTAACATGAAATTTATTTGACATCATGCCATCTAAACTTTCAAACACTTGAAGGAGACACATGCTTTTACACATTTAGAAAGTTTATTTTCCCCCATTATGAAGATTAGTATATGACCAGTTAAACAAATGTTGAAAATCCTGAAGAATAAAAGAGAGGAGAAGAAATCACTCCTAGCATAGTGCCACTGTTTAGAGATGGCCGCTGCTTACATGTTGATAGGTTTCTTTCCAATCTTTATTCTGTGTTTAGTGTCACAGTTGGGGAGATCCAGCCATGGGGGGAGAGGGCACATGACGTACTTCTCTGTCTTGGTGAGAAATCTCAAGTTGATTTTATCTAGTCTCACCATGGTCAGGTGCCCCCACTCTTCTTGCAACCCTAAGGTACCCAGAGTTCCCTTCTCTAATCCTGGGGACTGAATTGTATCCTAAATCATTAAATGGAGTGTTATCCCATAAAAGATGGATTAGATGTGAGCTGGGGGAAAGTCTTAGGATACTGGCAAGTGGCATTGCTGCTGGATTATTTTCAGGAAAAGTACTGGCAGCTGGCCTTCACTACGGCAAAGAGAGAGATGCGTGGGTGGCCACTTCTGCTCAGAGTCTGTGGTTATGGGTATGGCTTCCTCCGGTAGGTAGAACTGGGGGAAGGACAGAAAAGCATGGGCCCTCAGGCAATAATGAAAACATTTCATGAGCACAAAAACTAGGATGGGGACACATAAATTATAGGTTGATATAATGGTTTCTTTATATAGTTATGATCATGATCATAATATCAGTATCATTATTTAGCTATATAGTGCTTTATTCCTGTCAATATATTCCATGTAGTATAGACATTTCATTTTCCTAGGTTAGCTTAAATAATGGCACTGATGATAATAATCATTATTTATACTTCTATAGTATTTACGGAAATTTGCCCAATATCACACAGCTAGTAAGGAGTGAAGCTGAGATTGAAACTAGTATTCCTGCCCTTGCCACTAAATGCTACTACCAGATCTCTTTGCAAACATAATTGTAAATCACTATGTAATAGTTCAGTGACTATATAAATTAAAATTTACTTAACCATTCTCTTACTGAAATAACTATGGTTTGGGTTTAATTTTTCTTCCAATTATAAATAATGCTGTTGTTGTCATCTTAATATATAAAGCTTCGTTGATGTTTCATTGCCTTAGATTTTTTTCCTTACGATATATTCATCAAAATGGGATTATTGATCAAATTTCATACACAAGCCTGTGGCTTTTGATATATAGGCCAAAGTGCTGCTGCTTGTCAGAATGGTTTAATTCACACTGCCATCCAAGATTTGTGGGGGTTTCTCCTTCAGATTGTTGTCTGTGGCATTCCTGCTCTCTTAGGTGGGAGGCACGCTGCTGGCTGTCACGGAAGAGTGTTCATATTTCCCTCAGGGAATTAGGCATTTACTTGGAACATTTGGCAACATATAGGTAAATTTGGCCATGGGAGGTGAGGGGAATGGGGGAGGGAATGAATCGCAGGCAGAGAAAATATGAGCAAAAACAGATGCAAAGTAAAGCGCTTATTTTCTGAACACGAGTTTAATTTGACTTAATGTTTCTGGGTCAAGTGACTCGAACGAGGGGGTCTGATCTCCAGGCATCCACTTAATAGGCTATAAAGCCAACAGATTAGATTATTTGATTACAAACTTCCTCTTAGACTTCTAATATTAGTTATTCTGTAATGGTGTAAAGTAAATAAATAAAAATCCCCCTTATCTCCAAACAGAAATTCTGTATGTTGCCTGAATTCTAAAAATACATATTTCTTATGGGGTAGGAGGTAGAGGCTCCCTACGATTTCAGATGAAAGCTGTTATTTCCAGAAGATAACTAATAATCCTGGAAGATTCATGGGGTAGCTAGATATCAATTGTGAACAATTTAAAACTTTAAACTTCTTGTTCCTCTCTACAGCCTATAAGGATATTCATTTGTTTCCCTGACCTTGGCTGGATTCTCTAGCACAGCCTGTTCTTTCTCTTGTACTGTAGAGAGAATTTCTTATAAAATTAGGGGAAACATAAATCAAGTCAAACCTGACATTGGCACACAGAGATAGGGCAGTGTGAAATCCATGCTCTTAATCCAGTAGGCACCATCTGCTCTTTGGGGTCAGGGAGGCAAGGCTTTAGGACGGCTGCCACCGTCCTCTCTCCTCAGAAGTTGTGTATTTGAAGGGCACAGAATAGCTCCCCTCTTCCTAGAAAATAACTTCCAGGGGCTTGTCCGTCTTTCTGAAGTAACGCCCTTTGTAATTTATTTGAAACAAGGCCATTATCACGTCCTACACGTCTTATGCATCCTTCAAGTCCCTGCCGAAGTGATCTCTCTCCCAGCAAGGAAGTTATCCCCATGATATTTCTCTTATTATGTCACCAGCTTGTTTGTTTATTCTTCTCCCTCACTCGTGTATAAGCTTCAAAGCAGGATGCGTCCAGTTCATCTGTGCATTCCCAGCACCCAGCACGTAGTAGCTACTCCATAAATGTTCGTTAAGTGGACACGGGAATAAAGGATGGATTCATTTTCCCAGGAAGATTTATTCTTCCTTTTTGCTCCTACCGTGCTCTGTTTCTGTTAGAAGTGAAAGCTGAGAGGTCAGCGTACCAGCCCTAGATTCAGCCTCTAGGCTCTGGCCTTTGAATCCTGGCTCTAGCTCTTAGGAGGAGCGTGACAGACCATGACAAATGGCTAACTTCTTTGTGCCTCAGTTTACTCATCTGTAAAGTGGAACTGAGATTACTTTATAAGGCTCTTCTTTAGATTAAGTGAGAATACTTCAAATGAGCGGAGAATGTCGTGTAATGTTTTTCATCATTTGTAGGCATGTTAATATCATTTATTAAATTAGCCTCTTTACAATAGAGCCTGATCCAGCTTCGAATCTTCCTTCTCTGCTAATAGGTCTCAGTAATAGTTACTAAACATAATCGGCACAGTAATTCGGAGCGTTCATCTTGTCAAAGCACTAATAACTTAAGTTTGTTAACCTTGTGAACTGCTTTAGACTGCAGACCTCATGAGAGCTGGGATTGCATCTTTTTATTTTTTATTTTTCTATTGTATACCCAGCGGCTGACCTATGCTTGGCATATACTGGTCATGTACTAAGTACTCGGCTGATTGCCATGTGCCAAGCACTACGTTCAAGACCTTCAGGTATGAAAGACCCAGTCCTTGTCTCCATGGTACTTAAAATAGCTCTTAGCTGAGCTAGTTAAGAAAATTCGGCAGGAAGCGGAGAGAATAGAAACTGGGAGTATGGAGTCTGATGGGAGGAAGGGGCTAATGGGGCTTGGGATATACCTCAAAAGCCCCCCCAAAAGATGCTGTCTAGTAAATCACTGGGCTTCGTGTCTCCTCACTCACTGCAAATATGTCTACTCCTGCCAGAGCCCCACTGCCAAGCCTGGGCGGTCTGACATCCCCTTTCCTCTCCTGCAGCTGACACCAGTCGTGTTTTCATTCACAACATTGGCTCGAGGTCCTTTTTAAAGCAAATATATTTGAATAGGAGCCTATGTCATTGGCATTATTTATAGCAATTAGGATAATTATTTTCATTTACCCTCTGGAAATCTAATGCTAAAGGGCCTCAGCAAACTGCTCTAGAGAGCATGGGAAGAGTGGGAAGCCCTCATCCTTCACTGAATCACTTAACACCTCACATTATGCACTTACATCACCCTGATAGTCCGAGAGGCACTCACAGCTTCACGGAGATGGTGATGAAGTACCAGAATAAATACTGAAAATATTGGTATGAATACAATGCTGTGGTGACAAGGAACTCTGTGGACTTTCTCATGCATTATCCTGTCCTCACAATGTCCCCGGAAAGTAGACAGTGTGGCTCCCATCTGACAGACGAAGCTGCACTGAAGAGGTCGGCTCAAGCGGCCGGGTTTTATCCCAGCAAAGCCAGCATTCTTAATGGCTCTCTCGGAGTCTCTGACTCTTCCTAGCAGAGAGCGCAGCCCCTGTATTTGCTTCCATTTGGTCCCATTGCCAGCTGAAGAGCAGCATGACACACCTTCTCTTACCTGACAAGAAATTCTGACTTTCCTTTGCTGTTCTCCACGACAAGCCCCCTGAAAGACGCTTTCCATGCACACTTAAATATTTTATGTTAATAGTGATTGAAGTCAGATTTCAAGTAATACTTCCTGTGGTTTATTGGCCCAGTTAATATAACATTAAGAAAGAAACAAGAATGAATAAACAGCATTGCACATTTCCATATGCAAATGTGTGCCTGGAGGAAGCTGTTAGACGTGGGGCCATCAATAAATTCCAGAAATTTAGTAGAATTGCACGTGACTCTGACATTAGTTCCTGCCTATTCTGGGGTTTGTTTTAGAGCTCCTCCTTCATCTGTTGTCTTCCTTTATGGGACTCGATGTTTCTTCGTTACTCCGAAGCTCCCTGGCTCTGAGAATGCATCGTCAGTGCTGTACATGAGCAATGGGATGCTGTCTCCCGGGAGATTTGTAATTATGTGGCTCTGAAAGGTGCTCATGGCAGGGCTTCATTTCCTGTCTGGCCTCAGCTATCCATAACCGCCTCAGCAGTAATCCTGCCAGGAGAGGGAAAGGTCATGGCTCAGGGGAGTAATTTTTGTGCAGAATTCAGATCAACCCTGGGATTCCTCGGAGGTGATTCAGGGGCCACTGTTGGCACAAGAGGGAGGCCAGCGAGCAGCACTGTAGAGTTTTGCTTTTCATCTCTTATACATTTGTTATCTTAAAAAGGGGGCGGGGTTCTACTGAGTTAAAAGTCACCAAGCACTCAGGAAGAAATACAAGAGCTAGTTCTAACAGTAGTCACATACTGTTGGCTATAGTCTGGGCACTGAGCTCAGTTCTGGATCTCTCTTCTCTCACTTGCTCCTCTCACCCTGTGAGTATTTCCATTTTAGAGATGAGAATGCTGAGGCTCAGAGATGGGACATCACTTATCCAGATCACATGGCTACTAAGTGGCAGACCCAGGGCTTCTTTCCCTTGTGTCTTTCCCACACATCTGCACAGGGCGCCGCACAGTCCCACAGGTGGCGTAAAGCATTGAGGGTCCAGCCGTATTCAAGGAGGGTATGACACCATCTTCACGGGGCTTATTGTCCAGTGGGATTTGAACCCAGGTCTGTGTGACCCTGGCGCCTGGGCTCTGAACTCTTAAATCATATTGTTTCTAAATACCAAACCCTGAGAAGTCCTCTTTGAGGGAGTCTCTGGGGAAGGCATGAAAGATTGAAAGGAACAGATGCATCCCAAATGAGTCAGACTGTAGTCACTTTCTGTGGGATGTGTGGGCAGGGAATATCCTGTGGGACGATGGATTCTGTGTTCCTAGGGTTTAAGACACCTCCCCTCCTTGGCAGCGAAAGGAAAATGCTTGGACATCTGATTCAGAACAATTTCTTTCCAGCGTTAAGTTATGACTTTACAGTGTAAAGATCACTAGACTGTCATGTAAGGAGAACTTGTTTCATGTCTTGAACCCCTTGTCTTGGTAAAGTAATTTTACTTCTTTGGCTCATTCCCCTATCTGTAAAATACCATGTTTAGATGGTTTCCTTGGTATCTTCTAGCTCACATGCTCCAATTCTGAGTTTGTAGTGAAGTATGTGTATGCCCTGGGATTGGAGAGCATATACCCATTGGTCTGCTTCAGGATGGGGTGTCCCCTGCAACAGTGGCTTCAAAATTTTTTTTAAGTATTAGTAATAAGAAACACCTTTTACATTGTGACAGTACACAAGCATACACACATATACATACATATCAGAAAGGAGTTTTCATAAAAATACCATTACTTACGTGATATACTCTTAATCTATTATATTCTGTTCCAGTCTTACTTGTTTTTGTGGAAGCGTTGACCCTGATCCAATAAATTCATTTCCTAATTGACTTCATAGCCTACTAGCTGTGCTGTTTCCATAAAACCAGGCCGCCAAGGAGAGTTACTCAAGGTCAAGCTACATCTGCCTTCCACTTGCTTTGAAAGATTAAAAGATACATATATTTATTCCTTGGACTGAAGAGCAAATACTCCATTGCCCTCTGGGATGGTTGTTCCTTCCTCTTTGGCTAAGCAGGCAATCTCTCCCAATTTCCTGCTCTGCCTCCATGATGCATTAGACCCTCTGCGGTCCTTTACGTGAATCAAAAGTGCCCCCTTAGGACAGAGGCACAAGCCGTTGTTATATGAAGCAGTGATAGGCCAATTCAGCCTGGAATAAAACTGCTTCACTCAGTCATCAAAGAGATCTTTAAAATTCTCTAACGCATGGGGCTTAACTGGAGAGAAAAAAAATCACCCCTATTTTGTCAAGATACAACACCACAGCCAAGCACTTGCAACTTGGGAAATGCCTTTATTACTAACAGGTTGGTCTCCCTTTTGCTTGATAGAGAAATTATTGTGCTAACTTAATGGATTTGTAAACTGAGGCTGAGAGGCCTAAAAACTAGGGGATCTTAGACAGTGACTACATTACCTGATGGGGTAGAACGATATGTTTAAAAAAGCTCACTAGCTGCTCTCTCCGTGAAGTGTTTTCTCACAAAACCTCCTTGTGAAGCTACTAACAAGGTCGGGGGGAAGGAAGTTGTCATTTAGCCAAACCTTGTGGAATATTTTCATTTCTGGTGGTCTCCCTTATTTCTCTTCATCATGGAGGCCATTTTATTTTCACCCCAGTTCTTAGCGACGTAGGAAACACCTTTAAATTTACTGAGACATTTAGCTCTGTTGGGTTTTCTCCTTTAGCCAGGGCACTTTATTTCTGGTAGTGCCTCTCATTTTACCCCTGGCATGGCTCCAAGATGACTCTCCTGTTTGTTTATGTCTCAGCTAAAGTGTCACCTCGAAACAGCCTTTACTGACCAGCTTGTTGGACTAGCTTCCAGTCTCTCTGCTCTCTTACCCTCTTTTATTTTACAGCACATTTTTACCATCTGAAATTTTCTTATTTGTATAAATGTTCATTATCTGACACCTTCTAGTAGCCTATGAGTTCCCCTGGGAGTAAGGACTATGTTCCCCACTGTATCTTAGAACCAAGATGGAATCCTATTAAGTGATTACTGTCCACCCCCTAATTCCAAACTGAAAATAATCTTTCCTTTCCTCAGTTCCGAAACAACTTGCTCTGACACTGCTTTTCGCCTTGGATGGTCATTTCTTATGTAAATATTCGCATCTTCTGCCAGATTATAAGTTCCTAAAAGGAAAGGTCAATATTTTATTTAAGAAATTAACATTTCTTGCCTGCCTCTGTGGCCATCATGGTGCTGGAAACTGCTAACACTGTGTTAATTAATCTTTACCACAACGCTACGGAATACTCATTATGACCCCATTTTGCAGGTGAGAATCCCAGGCTTAACAACTTAAGAGATAGGTCCAGTGCACTTAGCCAGTAAATGGCAGAGTTGGGATTCAGACAAAAGAGCATTTGGTTCTCCTTTATTTTCTCTTATATCCCTTTGGGCCCTGCATGGAGAATCATCTGAAGTGTTTCAAAAATTAATGAAAATTTCAAAGGAGCTTCTATCTCAGTTCTCCAAAGTAATACTAATGACTTCCTGCAAGGGATCTTAGATTTACTTCTATTTTTTTCTACCTGTTCTTCAGGTAATGCGGTGCTGATAGAAGCACCTGCTTCCCAGAGAAGCCTGAGTGGCAACTTCTTTGAAACAGAAGACAGTTTTTCAGTCAACGTCCATATTTAGTAGGTACCCCTAGGTTCCAGACACAAGCAATAAAAGGGGCAACACAGTAGGCAAGTGGGAGGGGGGAAAATGGGTGAGAGCCAGAAGTTAGAAGAGGAAGACAAATGTTAGAGAAGCAGGTCTTGGAAACATTTAATCTTCACTGAGAAATGCATTTTCTTTTCCCTTTAGGTTGTGTCATATTACCCTTCTCTTCCTTGTCTGTTGAGGATTTGCAAATCACATTCCCTCCTTTGCTTTTTATTTTGTAGCGTTTTTGCATTCAATTTTTGTAAATTGACTCTGGCTTTCTCTTTATCGGTCTGCCTGTGTGTCTTCTTAAATAGGAGTTTCTTTTCCTTGGAGAAATAGAAATCTTTGAGAAAACTTGAAAAATACAAAAAATTACAAATACAACTGTAATTTCATCATTCAGAGAATATAATACTGTTAATTCCTTTCCAGTCTGACTACTTTTGTCTTTCTGTATGTCATGTTTGGTCATAATATAAATGTATAATTCTGTTTTCTGACTTTTTTCTCTTGGAATTTATTAAGCACCCAGGTTGTTTCTAATGTTACCCAATTTTAAATAATGCTATCGATGATACCTGTTTATGTTAATCTTTGTCTGCGTCTCTGATTTGTTTCCTCTGAATAGATACTTGGAAGCAGAATAATTTGATCAGGGCTTTCCACAAAGGCTAATGCAATTTACTTTCTCACCGGTGTTGCATGAGAATGCCTGTCTTGCCGCCCTTTTCAGTGTTGCATGTTTTCTTGTAAGGTTGTTGCTGATTTAAAAAAATAGTAGTCCCTTGTTTTAAAGTGGACCCTTTGATGACTCATGAGGTTGATATTTTTTCCTATTTGGGTATTGATCTTTTGCATGTTTTCTTATGTTAAACTTTTTTTTGCCTGTTTTAAAGACATTTTTAAATTGAGGTGGTATTTGCATACAGTTAAGTACACAGATCCTAAATGTATTTTTCAACCTGTGAAAAATGCCTACACTTGTTTAATCGCATCACTGTGAAGCTATAAAACATGCCTGTCATCCCCAAAATTTCTCTGTGCCTCTTTTCAGTCTCTGACTGCACCCAGAAGCAACCACTGTTCTGGTTTCTTTCACGAAAGTCTTTCCTATCCTGGCACTTGGTACGAAAGAAACTATACAATGTATAACTCTTTTGTAACAAGCTTCTTTAGCTCAGGGGAATGTTTTTGAGGTGTACCCATGTGATTCTGTTTATCGTTTATCCCATTTTATTGCTGAACATTTAATTGTGTTTAATTGCACGGACATACCAGAATTTGTTTATCTAGTCCTCCACTGATGGACATTTGGGCGGTTTCCAGTGGAGTTTTCTTGGCTATCAGGAGTGAAGCTGGAATTAACACTCATGCTTAAGTCTCTTTCCAGGTTGAAATTACAGTCTTGCTGTTATTTTCTGTTTGTTCTACCTGTTCTTTACTCCTTTCCTTTCCTGCTGCCTTTTTAGATGGATAGAATCTCTTTTTTAAGTCTTTCAGTGGTTGCACTATGGTTTGCAATATGCATCCTTAACTTACCATGGACAAACTTCAAATACTACTCTTCTGGTTCATGCTTAAAATCTTCTAAAGAGTATATACTTGTTTCCCCCTCCCAACATCTTACTGTTAAATATTTTACATCTATTCATGTTGTAAACCCTGAAATACACTATTGTTATTTTTGTTTTAAATGGTCAATTAACTTGAAAAAATTGAAAATAAGTTAAAATACTTTGTTTGCCCACATATTTACCATCCCTGAAAATTTTTATTCCTTTTTTTTAGAATGAATTTTCCATTTCATATTTTTCTTCTTCATATGTTTCATCTATTCACATTTAATGTTATTTTTATAGTTGGATTTATATCTGCCATTTCACTTTTTGTTTTCTGTATGTCTGTGTCCTTTTTAAAAAAAAAAACTATTTCTTATTAATGCTTTCTTTTGAGGTAAGTGAATATTTTCTAGCACAACATTTTAATGACTTTCTCACTACATGTTTTGAGTTACTTTTTAGTGGTTGATCTAAGACTTACATATGCATCTTAGGGGACTCTCTGTCAGACTTATACTCATTTAATTCCAGTGAAATGTTGAAATGTTTCTTATACTTAGCCCTATTCCCTCCTCCTTTTTGTGCCATTATTGTTATACTTATTACATATATGTCAACCCAGCAAAGTACTGTTATAATTATTTCTGTATGTAATTTTATATCTTTTAAAATGCCTGAGAGAAGAAACAATTTTATATAGAAAGAGCAATTATATAAAGTATTATATTAAATTATATAATAGTATTTGCCATATTTTGGTTCTCTATTCCTGTGGATTTGAATTACCATCAAATATAATTCCTATTCACCGATGTAACTTTGCTCCCACTCACCTTGTTTGTGTGGTTACTGTCAAATACATTATAGTTACATACTGTGTAGGCCTGATGATAGAATTCCATAGCATTGTTTTATAGAATTGGTGCTTAAGAGAAAAAAAGGGAGAATATGCATATATACTTATTATAATTGCATAAGTATACAGTTTTTTATGTGAGTTAGAATCCCACTCTTCCTTTTTTTTTTAAATGTGGATAAGAATTTCATTTGGGGTCACTTGCTTTTTTTTTTTTTTTTTAAAGATTTTATTTATTTATGTGACAGAGAGACAGCCAGCGAGAGAGGGAACACAGCAAGCGAGTGAGAGAGGAAGAAGCAGGCTCCCAGCAGAGGAGCCCGATGTGGGACTCGATCCCGGAACGCCGGGATCATGCCCTGAGCCGAAGGCAGACGCTTTAACGACTGCGCTACCCAGGCGCCCCAAGGGGGGGGTCACTTGCTTTTAAACTGAAGAATTTAATAGTTGTTGACAGTGACTTGGTTAACAACAAATTTAGTTTTTTGTTTTTTTAAAATCTGGGGTTGTTTTTATTTTTCTTCAGTGCTGAAAGATTTTTTCTTTTTAAACGTTTTATTTATTTGACAGAGAGAGAGAGGGCATTGGGGGGGGGCAGAGGGAGAGGGAGAAGCAGGCTTCCCGCTGAGCAGAGAGCCTGACTCCGGGCTCAATCCCAGGACCCTGAGGTCATGACCTGAGCTGAAGGCAGCCGCTTAACGGACTGAGCCACCCAGGGGCCCCTGAAAGATTTTTTCTTATCTAATCCTTTTTTTCCTGGTTTTATTGAGAAATAATTCACCTAGATCACCAATTTCAGGTGTGCAGCATGATTGTTTGATTTACATGTATTGGGAAGTGATTACCCCAATAGCTTCTGTTACTATCCGTCATCTCATATAGATACAATAAAAAGGGAAAAAAATTCTCCTTGTGATGGGCACTCTTGGGATATGCTGTCAACAGCTTTCCTATATACCACACAGCAGTGTGAACTGCAGTGTTCATGTTATACGTTACATTCCTAGTACTCATTTTCTAATTGGAACTTTGTACATTTCAAGTGCCCACCCCCATGTCCCCTTTCCCTCACCCCCCATCTCTGGTAACCACAAATTGAATCTCTTTTGCTATGAGTTTGGTGGGGTTATTTTAGATTCCACGTGTGAGACCATACAATATTTGTCTTTTTCTGACTTATTTAGCATAATGCCTTCAAGATCCATCCATGTTGTTGCAGATTCCAGTATTTCCTCATTTTTATGGCTGAATAAAATTCCACTATGTATATGTATATGTGTGTATCTCACAACCACTTAGTCCACTCATCTGTTGATGGACTCTTAGCTTGTTTCCATGTCTTGGGTATTGTAAATATGTTATGAACATGGGTATGCAGATATCTTTTCAAGTCGGTATTAGTATTTTTATTTCCTTGCCGTGTATTCACAGAAGTGGAATTGCTGGATCATAGAGGAGTTCTATTTTTAGTGTTCAGAGGAATCTGCATAGTGTTTTCCATAGTGGCTGTACCAATTTATAATCCCACCAAGAGGGCCTGGGAGTTCCTGTTTCTTCACATCTATAATAGCATTCGTTCTCTCTTGTCTTTTTGATGATGGCCATTCTAACAGGCGTGAGGCAATATCTCATTGTGGTTTTAATTTGTATTTCTCTAATGACTAGTGATGTGGAGCATCTTTTCATGTGTCTGTTGGTCTTTTGTATGTCTTCTTTGGAAAAATGTCTATTTAGGAAATATTTTTATTGGCTACAAGACTGTTTGACACTTTTATTCTTTTAGCACTTTAAATATGTCCTCTCACTGTCTTCTCATCTCCGTTGCTTCTAAGGAGATGTCAGCTGTTAACCTTACTGAGCTTTCTTTTATCCTTATACACAAGTCATTTTCCTCTGCTGTCCCAATTTTTTCTTTATCTTCCTCTTTCAGCCTTTTTTCTATGATCTGACTAGTATGAATTTCTTTGCATTTATTCTCCTTGGAATCTGTTGAGCTTTTTGGATGTGTAGATTAAAATTTTTCATCAGATTTGGGAAGTTTATTTCTTCAAATATTTTTCTGCTCCTTTTTCTTGTTCCTCTCCTCCGGTACTCCCAATTATACTGATATTGTGCACTTAATAGTGTCCTTTAATTCTGAGATGCTTCTTTTTTTTTCCCCCAGTTATTTCCTCTGTTCTTTAGATTGCATGATCTCTTTTGATCTATCTTTAAGTATATTGATTCTTCTGCCAGCTCAAGCAAGTCATGTTCGAAGAACCTAGCACATTTTTCATTTGTTGTAGTTTTCCACTCCAGAATTTTTATTTAATTCTTTAACTGCTTTATTGATACCCTTTATTTGATGAGACATTGTCATCATACCTTCCTTTAAAGGCATGGCTTCCTTTGAACATATTCATTATAGCTGCTCTGGAGTCTTTAAAACTTTAGTCTTCTCATTGTTTGTTTGTTTGTCTGCTTTTTTAGTATGTTTTGGGGGTAAGGGTTTCACTTTTTTCTTTTTTTTTTTTTTCTACTTTTTTTATTTTCTTGAGTGTGGGCTGTCTTGTGATGTTTTGTGTGGAAAGTGGCCATTTCGACAATAATGTTGTAGCAGCCTTGGGTATCGATCCCCACCTCCAAGGCTTCTTACTATTTTGTTGTTTGCTTTTTTATGTGTTTAAACCGTTTCGGTGAAGTGAATTTCCCCTGCAGTGTGAGGTCTCTGAAGTTGCTCCTCGGAGGTGTGGCCTTGAGTGTGCTCATTGTCACCCTGGGAGAACAGTTGTTTTATTAGGGTTCTGATTTCTCTAATTTAACTCTAATTTCTCTTGTAAGCTTCGGGCCTCTATTGGTAACACAGGTAGCAGGCTCTGCTGATATCTGGTTGATTGCTCTGATTTTGACAGTGCTTTTGAATGTAACTTGTTCTTCAGTTTGATTCAGTTAATTTCAGACTCCTTGGCAGGAATATTTTGAGGCCAGTCTTTGAAATCTCTTCTGACCACAGGCAGTCTCTCCTTTGCTGTCTCTTCCCTGATTCTCTCTACTAGACTTGCTGACCTGTGTTTAGCTCTGTTGCTCATATGGAGGTATCAACCTCCTCTTTATTGCTTACCATCCAAAATCTCCTTTTTTTTTTTTTTTTAAGAATACCCTAAAGCTTGAAATTTTCCAACTCTTTTCTAAATGAAACTGTTCTTTTAGGCAGTTCTTTGGTGTTCCCTCTTCCTATGGCCTGTTCTGGTTTTTGGTTTTTGGTTTTTGTGTTTTGTTTGTTTGTTTGTTTGAAGATTTTATTTATTTATTTGACACAGAGGGAGGGACAGCCAGCGAGAGAGGGAACACAAGCAGGGGGAGTGGGAGAGGAAGAAGTAGGCTCCCAGCGGAGGAGCCCGATGTGGGGCTCCATCCCAGGACCCTGGGATCACGCCCTGAGCCGAAGGCAGACACCCAACGACTGAGCCACCCAGGGGTCCCATTCCTATGGCCTGTTGTGGCTTGTTTTAAAGTTTATTTTGAGTGATCTAGTATAGCCTCTCCCCTAGGGGTCAATTAACCCTATTCCGAAGGCTGGTCTTTTGGGGGACTCTACTTAATGCTCTGAGTGTTCAGCAAGATCCCTCATATTTTACTGGTCAGAACGGAAATGTCTTCGAACCCTATTAAACTGCAGTCAGTTCTTCAGGTTCCGGTGCTCCGTTAGTTCTTCTTTGGCTGGCTACTTGGAGTCTTTCTCCGAGGATGCACAGCTTTGTGTTCAGAGATTCAGGAGGTCTCCAGTACAGATTTCCAAAACTTCCTCTGTTCAGTTTCCTGCTCTGGGGCACTCTGCCCTCAAATTCTAGTCACCTCTACTTCCTCAAACTCTGATCTCTGTCCCGTAACCCCAGGAAGTGTTCTGAGCTCTGCTTGAGTTTCCTTTCTTACGCTATTGCCTACAAAGTAACTCCAGGCAGAAAATTGAGGCAATATTAGAAATTACTTTATTTATTTTCCTTCCGCGAGGCATCATCTCCTGTGCTTCCCATTATTTGAAATCTGAAAATGGTTTATTCTGTACAGGCATAGTTATTTATGGCAGAAGGGATGGCCTTATGTTATCTAAACTTTAATTACAAGAAGTCACCCTGTCCATCATTTTTTAACTTAGTGTTTTTCTTATTTATTTATTTGAGTAGCACTTTAAAAATCCGAAAACTTGACCTTTGTCTGTTGGATTAGCTGACATTTTCCTCTTATGTCATTTACCTTCCAATTATTTGGTGCTGTTTTAGGATCTTCATATTTTAATTTTTACATAACTGAATCTGTTGGTGTTTTCTTTGTAATTTCTTCTAACTAGGGATTAAGAATTTGCCTAGAGTTTCTTTCATGGAATTTTTTGAGGGGCTTCATTTTTTTTTTTTTCATTTAATTCTTTTTTTTTCATTTAATTTTTTTCATTTAATTCTTTTTTCATTTAATTCTTTTTTTTTCATTTAATTTAATGCTTAGTTTGGGTATTGTTTTAAGATGGTTTTGTATGTCTCTTATTTCAATTTTATTCATGTCATTTGTAGAAAAAATGTTGTACAAAGAAATTAATTAAATAACACTGGGAAGTGGTTAGATGTTATTATCGATTATTTTAGAGTTCATGCATATCCTGTGTCGTAGACTTAAGATCATTCTTGGGTAATATGAGATTAAGACAGATCATACTGTAAGCTTCTTTTTAAAAGATTAAAAAATGCATAAAATCAATAAAAATGGAAATGAGGACATGGAGACTAGGACAAGCACTAAGGAACAAAGCAGCAGCCGAAGTGGATAGTTGTAATTTAAGGCAGTGGTGACAAATGACCAGACGCAGTGAGCAAAGACGCAGGTTTGAACTCTGGCTCTACCACTTACTACCTCCGTGAACTTTAACTGCATTCTTTCTAGGTTATGTTTAAGGTGACATCAGACAATGTAGGTAGAGCAGTTCCAGACACATCGGCACCACGGCCACTACTACTGTTGTGATTGTCATAAAGAAAATCAGAAATATAAAAAGACGGAGATGCAGTTTGAGTGATGTAATTGGGCAACGATGAAGGCGTATGTTTTGACCTTTGCTCTCTTTATAATAAAACAAGCAGGATAGCATGCATTATGTGCTTTTGAGCTTGCTTCCGTGTGTGTGTGTGTGTGTGTGTGTGTGTGTGTGTGCGTGCATGCATTCCGCATCACTGGGTGACTCCCCTAGATTCGTCTTTTTCTATTTACTGTTTCCATGAGTTTCCATGTAATTCAGTTCCTGACCTTTGTACAGAGATTCACTGGGCACGGAAGCATTGGATGAGGAAGCAGCTGGAGAGTGGGGAGAGAAAGGAAAAGGACAGCAGGCAGTGTTTGCTTGGCTTTGCCTACCCCAGTGAGTTAGTGCTCTGTCTGGTTTATCCGTTCTCCATAGATCTGTGTGTAAACCATATTAGACAGAATTGGCGCTTTCCTCCTTTGCTCAAAGGCAGCTTATAGTGAAAAGGCACTGCAATAAGGGTATGAATCTCTGAATTGAAAATTCTTTTTCTCCACTCTTTTGCTGTGTGACTGTAGGCAGGTTCCTTCTCTTTGGTTTCTACTTTGCTGTTAGGACATATAATCACTAGGGCCAGGGAAAGTCCTGCATGTACATTAGAATTCATTCATTTATTAACTTTTTAATCAAATTTTTATTGAATGATTTCTTTGTGTTAGGTGCTGTGTTTGGTGCTGGGGACACAGCTGTGTAAAAATCACAGAGCTTGTCCTTGTTCCTACCCTCAAGGAATGTGTTGTCTAAAGGGATAGATGGACAATAAATCAATGAGTGTATGTATAGTGAATGCTACAAAGGAGAAATGCAAAGGTGTCATGGGTGATAAATAGTGCAGGCCAGTGGTTTGCAAACTTTATCTGCAAAGGGACAGAGAGCAAATGTTTTAGGAATTGCAGGCCAATGCATACAATGAGTAATTGTTCTCTCCAAATAGCCAATAGTCATCTTTATATTTTACATTAAAAAATGAAAAACGATCCAAAAAGAATAAGATAAAAATGAAAAACCATCCTTAGGTCATATGGGTCTTACAAAACAGGTGGCAGGCTATAGTGTGCTGACCGCTAATTAGGCAAAGTAGGCAGTGCATAATATAGTCTGCTGGGTGTTGTATCTCTACCCAGGGGATGTTTATGGTTCCTCTTCTCTTAGGTAAAGGATTTGTGGGAGAGACAGCTGTCTCTCTCTCTCTTTCTCTCTCTCTCTCTCTTCCTCTCCCTCCCTCCCTCCCTCTCCCCCCTCCCCCCACCTATCTGTAACTCCATTTATCTACTTTTGTATTGTATCCTCATAGAGTTCAAAAATATGAATGGAATACATGCAGTCATGCTTACCGGTACTTTTCTTTGTGTTTTAATTTGGCCACCTGTGTGTCTCCTCCGAGAAGGGATTTAACGACACACTTAGTTTCCATAAGATGTTCCGGTGAGTGTAGTGCTTAATGCAGGTGTAGATTCTGTGACAGCAGCTAGGTTTCTTCATCAGTGTGCTGGGCTCTATCTGCTGAGGCAGCTGGAGAGAGGGGGGTGGAGAGCAGATACTGAGGGTGCAAACCAAGGAAGAGAACAGCTAAAATCCCTAGTTTCTACAGCAGCATTAGCAAACATGCTCGTTTGACTCTCCATTGTTTCACAGGTTAAAAAAAAAAAATCTATTTTTACTTAATAGAATCAGAGGCCTGATATCCTCTGTGGACACACTAAGCTCTCTGGAAAGGCCCCTAAATAGGAATCAAATTCAATTAGAAAATAAGACAATATCTATTATATTTTAAAACTCATATTATTAATAATATTGCCAATACAAAAGCCAACATTTTTTTAAATGGCCCTTGAGGTGCCTGAAACACTTAAAAATGTTTTGAATTTTATTCATTCTACTATAAGCCTATCCTCAGGTTTCAGTGCAAACATTTTTATAGATACCTCTAAATATAGTTACACCAAGAACTAGAAAAAAAATCCAAATAAATTCAATTACCAAATATTTCCTTTATTTCTCTCTCTCTCCCCCTTGCTCTCTTTTTTTTCCCCCCTCACTTTCCCTTTAATTGTCTCAGTGTCTGACTTTCTCTGATCGTGTTTTATTTAAACTAAGAAAAAATGTGACTGGGGAAAATGCCAAAGATCTAATCAAGGAATTGTCAATAATAACCATGTGACTCAAGCCATAAATCACTTTGGATTAAGCATCCCCCTCCATCTGGGTGTGAAATTTTCAATACCATTTATTTGTTATCTGCCAATGGAGATTAAAATGTCCCCTTCCCAGGAGCTCTTTCAGAAACGGATGGATCGTCACTGTCAGGGCAGCTGGGAGGCTGCCTGCCTGAAGAGTCAGAGAAAGCTAATGGCATGCTGGGTCCTTTTCTTCCCTAAAACTTGAATCCATTTCTACACAACATCCAGTTTAGAAAGTGAAAATTTGGTCAAACCATTATGTTTTGTATATGATGGCAAATGCATCTTAACAAAAAGAAGAGCAATTGATTGATGATCTTAACATTGTATGTGTGGTGTGTGTGTGTGTGTGTGTGTGTGTGTGTGTTATTTGCCATCTGGATGTATTTGTTTAACAAAGTGAGCAAAGAGCCTTTCCATGAAACTCCGGCAATTGAAATAATAATAACTAATATTCTGAGCACTTGCTGTGTTCTAGGCACTAATTCCTTTACTTAACATGTGGTACGTCATTGGATTTTCCCAATTGCCCTATGAAGTAATTCATTCTCTCCATTTACAGAAGAATTTCTAAGGTACGGAGAGGTTGTCAGCCCAAAGTTATGCCATTTATAAGTGGGAGGGCCAAGATTTGAACCCAGTCTCCACAGCTTATGCTTTTCAACACTGTACCAGCCCCTGTCTCCTTCCTTCACAGAGATTTTCAGATTTGTAGTTCCGTATTTCTTTGTGTGTCTTTTTATCATGTCCCTCTGCTCCCTAGACTGTAAGTTGCATGCCTGCAAGATTGTAGTATTTTGTTCACTGCTGCGTTCTCAAAGCCCTAGGAAAGTGGCTGACACAGTGGGAAAGCAGTGAGTAAATATCTGTTGGAAAAACGAATGAAAAATGTCCTACAGGCATGGTGTTGGCGAGCCATAGTACCAAAGATAATATTTGTATTCTGCTTTGTAGATGACCAAGCATTTTTCTCACAGTTACCAGGAATTGCTGGGCGGTGGCTGACAGAGCTTTTGAGTATCTTTTGACCTAATGATTCCAGATGCCACCATGAGTACTGGCTTTACCCCATCTGTAGCCCACCTTAGAGAAGGAGGCATCCACACGGGTTCTCCAGATGAGCCTCCTCCCCCCAATTCCTCCCCGTTGCCATCTACCTTCTCTTCATTCCCCAATGGGAGGGAGAAGTGAAAGCTTTTATTCTATCCTTTGGAGAGATAGCATATAAGCTGGCTTATTTTTGAAGTGAATTTTAACCTGCCCTAATCATCATAGTCCCCACATTGCTTACTGACTATAAGTCAGATACTGTTCTCAACATTTTACAAGTGTTAGCTCGTTTAATTCTCATAGGAACACTATGAAGTGGCTATTATTATCCCCAATTTTTAAGTAAAGATACAGCGACAAAGACAGTTTAAGCATTCTGTCAAAATTAAGCACCGCATAAGTCTGGTTTCAGTTTGGTTCCATCGTGTAGTGTTACCCCCAGACTACTACAGTGATAACTCGTAGGACTCCTGGCCAGTGTTGATGGCGGCAAGTCCAACCTCTGCTAAGTGCTTTAGCTTTCTTCTTTTCGATAGTCCCCACTGTCAGCAAATTCGATACTACTAATTTCCCCATTTTGCATAGAAGAAAACTGAGATTCATAGATATTAGTTATATGAACTTAGACATACTGCTTTAATCAGATCAGTTCCTATGTCGAATCATAATTAAGCCCAAAGGCAGAGTTGATAGACTCAAAAGCCTTCCACTCTTAAGCAAAGCTTGCATCAGTTCTGTTTGAATATTAGGTCTTACCACAGTGTATCCCAAGTCTTTTTTAGTGCTAGTTCCATGCAAAATCAACTGACGTTGATGTAAAGTAGCTAATGCGCATTATCCCATATATTACAAATATTTCAATGTTCTTTAGCCATGACCTTTATTATCAGAACTGTAATTGGGATAGCAAATCCTCAGCTTCTTATAAACTTCCTCAGGTATGACATAAACTTGCCCTTGTATATTAACTAGAACCTTTGTATGTGTGTATGAGTAATAGTAATACTCCACATCTGCGTAGCAGCCAGGCTCTTTGTCAAACCCTTTTACGTTGTATTATCTTATTGAATCTTACTGTATGGAGTAAACTTACCCCATTTGTACACCTGAGCCACTTGAGATTTGTAGAGGCCAGTGACTTGTCTAAGCAAGAATCAACAAATGGGGAAGCAAGGTACAATTCTTGAGACTATGCAATTCAGAATTTGCAGTCTTGCCTGGTTCTCTCAAAGTTCTAAAAAAAACCCGAAACAAACAAAAAACAAAAACAGCTTAAGTGATTGCCTCAAGATCACAATATTTATAACAGGCAGCAATAGCACTAAAATTCAGGTCAACTAGATTCTACTGTGTTGGTTTTGACACTACTGTTACTGAGGCTCATACTTGTGCACATAGTCTATACATATATTAAACACATATGAAAATAAAATATTTCTTATTGAAACTTATAAAAAATTTTATTGTCTGCTTTTCCTTGCTGTACTCAGGTGACCCTTTAAAACTTCCAATTGCTGAGGTTATTACATTTACATTCAAGGATTAGGATCGTAACAAGACCAAGTTAAATTCCAAAAATCACAGGAAATAAAAGATATTCCCCTTGATGATCTTACTGAGACTCTGGTAGGGTAAAAACTTAGAGATAACTAGGTCAAAAAACGAGACCAATTTTGCATGTGAAAACTCAGCAAGTATTCTCAGTTCAGCTACATGTGATCATTAGACGATGTTGTGAGAAGGGACTCTCCTGTTGTTTTAGTGCAGAGAAGTCTTCATGCGAGCTGAGATGGGTCAGGTGCTTAAGGGCTACTCAGTGAAATGGCAATTTTCAGGGTACTTGGCTTGGGAACATTGAGCACAGTATTTCCTGAAACTGGACCTGAAATGGATGGAGCCAGGGAGTACTAGTCAGTCTACGTAATTGATCTCATAATAAAGTAAAGGTTCTTCTCTGGATCGTTTTTTTTTTTTTTTCTTCTACGATCAAAGATAACATGAAAAATCCATATAACTCCATTCATTACATTATATTAATCAAGATAGAAAGACTTCCATTCCAATAGTAAACCACACGATCTCAGTAGCTTAGACTGTACAAGTTTATTTCTTACTCTCATGAAGTCTGATGTGCGTTGAGTCACCCTCGTCTATATTATAGTTATGCCATGTGTTGCATGGGGCTTCCAAGATCACTGTGACAGCACAAAGGAGGGGTAGACAAGACACCCCAACTCTTATGACACCTGTCACGTCTGCTCGCAACCCATTGGCTGACACCATTCACATGACCCCAGCCAACTGAAACGGAGGCTAAGAAAAGTAGATTCAGTGCTCATTTGGTGAATGATGTCTCTGAACCCTTAACTATGAACTCTTCCTGTACTCGATGCTGCCCTGCTTTTTCTCCTCCCACTTTTCATTCTTCTCATCCTGTTTTCTTTCCAGTGCTGGTATGCCTTCATCTTTTCTTGTTTTCCCTTCATTGACACCCTATTGAACAAATTATATATTTATTGTGCAGGGCACTTGAATGATTCTAAGAGTGAGTGCCTCCTTAGTTATGTGCCTCACATATTTCTCTTGCCTCGCCCTTGTCCCAGGGTAGCTACTCTGTGCCAGATGGTTTCTGAATTGAGGTATATATATGAATTAAACATGATTCCTAACCTTGTAAGAGAGATGTGATAAGCAGACAGTGCAGTATTGTAAAAAAATGCACGTCATACAATTTCTATAAGTAGTGTACTGTGGGCATTATTGTTCTACACTCAGGAGCATTTGCTTAATGCTAATCAGAGCACTTTGTTAGATCCCGTGTTAAGGAACTGAAGTAAATGTAATCCTCCTTTAGAAAGAGCAATTGCAATTGAAGGATATTAGCGAAAAAAGGAAAGATCATGCACACTTGAAATAGGTATATACATTGTGTCCGAGGTTCTCAGACTTGGCCTGGATATGGGGTTCTGAGTGAAGCCTAAAATGTATGAGATTATCTGGTCCAGAGCTATCGAAGCTTCTGAGGTTATTTGCCCCACAGTTTCTGGGGAGTGGATGCAGACACTGACTGCTCTTCTGTTTCATGAAACTTTACCCCAGGCTTATAGGAACAACAATACTCCAATTTCTCAGAAAATATACAGCATCGTTTATCCCTTGAAGTGGCTGGCATTGATAGTCTTGCAAGGAGGAAAGAAGCATTTCCTTTCTTTTTTCAATGTCTAAAGAGAGCTTTTCATGCCACAGGACTTGGAAAAGCTCATAAAACTTGAGTGAAATGTTAATAAAGCATGGAAATTAATAAAGCTGTAAATTGGCAAAGTTTGAAGAGATCTTGATCAGTTGGGACAGAGATTAGTTTCAGGGGTTCAGGGATGGGCTTCAGGAGGCCTGTGAACCCCCGGACACATTTGTATGTATTTAGTTTTATACATTTTATGGAGAAGGGTCTGTCACTAAAATATTAAGAGCCACTAACCTCATTTTACAGAGGTGGAATTTCCAGTCTGAAGAGATTTAAAGACATACCTGAGATCGAGCAAGTAATCAGGAATAAATCCATTTTTAGAATCCTATTCCTCTTAGCCTCACTGTTATGGGTTGAATTGTGCCTCATCCCCAAATATTCCTGAAGTTCTGACCCCCAGTACCTGTGAATGCTGTCTTATTTGGAAGTAGAGTTTTTGCAGATGTAATCAAGTTAAAATGAGGTTATTAGGATGACCCAAATCCAATATAATTGAAGAGGAAAACTCTGTGAGGACAGGGACACAAAGTAATTTGGTAATGTGAAGATAGGGACAGTGATTTGAGTTATGCATCTACAAGCCCAGGAATGCTGAGGTTTGCTGGCCACCACTAGAAGCTGGAACAGGCAAGGAAATATTGATCCCTAGAGCCATTGGAGAGAGTATGGCCCTTCCAGTGCCTTGATTTCAGACTTCTAGCCTACAGAACTATGAGAGAATACATTGCTGTTGTCTTAAGCCACCATGTTTGTGGTAATTTGTTATGTCAGCCCTAGGAAATGAATACACTCACTCATTTCTTTTTTTTTTTTTTTTAAGATTTTATTTATTTATTTGACAGAGAGAGACAGCCAGCAAGAGAGGGAACACAAGCAGGGGGAGTGGGAGAGGAAGAAGCAGGCTCCCAGCAGAGGAGCCTGATGTGGGGCTCGATCCCAGAACGCTGGGATCACACCCTGAGCCGAAGGCAGACGCCCAACGACTGCGCCACCCAGGCACCCCACACTCACTCATTTCTGATTTTCCATATCAGTATATTGGTTTTCATCAGATTGGTGCCAGTGCTGATAATTACATTTTGCTGTGTTTTTAAATACATGTTTACCATCCTAGTTTATGTACCTCCCCAGGCACTCTGGGCCCATCTGTTCTCTGGGCCTTGGCTGCTTGCTGTGCTTCCTGGCTTGAATAGCTGGGCAATGGCTCCTGTCATTCTCACAGCCTTAACATTCCAGCCACGAGTCATAATTTATTGATTCTCCCACCTATTTTGGGGTCAAGTGCTAGCTTTGGGACCTCTATCTGCTGGCTCTGGGAGCACCTGCAGCAGCTCCCATGTCCAAGTCCAACCTAACTAGACCCATGGAAGCTCTAGCTTCCCCATTTCCTCCACAGGGGCAGGGTAACATCAACTAGAATTACTGAATAATGTTCCTTGGGGCAAACTTTGACTAAAAGAAGACAGGGATTAAAAGGAGATAACCCGTGAATTGTTTTCAGTTTTTTTCCCCCCTCCCCATCATCTAGACACGTTCTAAGATGCAGAGGTTCTATACAGTTTTTCTGACCTAGTCCATGTCACCAAGAAACCATTGGTATTTTCTTGGGAAGATATGGTCGGATCGTTGTGCATAATGTTCTTTGGCTTTACCTACTGTGAACAAAGGACTCCCGTGTTTCTTCATGACTCTGTCTATACTCCTGACATTTCTGGTCACCAAATGGGTGTGTGGTGGGGGGGTGTCCCCATACCAAGCAATTCTAGCTGTATGTCTGATGTTGTTCACCTGGAGATAGTGTTAAATCCCCCAGGGTAGGAGTTCAGTCCCCAAAAGACTGCCCTCTCCACCACAAGTTCAGATGCCAGTTACAAGTCCAGGGTGTCCCCTGTGCTATAAATCAGAGGTTACCATGACCCCATCCTCAGGTTTGCTAGAGTGGCTGCCAGAAATCAGGAAAATGGTTTACTTCTTAGATAGCTGGTTCATTACGAAAGAGCACAACTCAAGAATAGTCTGAACGAAGAGCTGCACAGGACACAGAGCTGCACAGGACGCGGTATGTAGGAAGGGGTGTGGAACTGCCAGGCCCCCTCTGAACTCCACTCTTCCTGGCCTTGTGCATGTTCACCAACTGGAAGCTCTCCAAACCCTATCCTTTTTGGGCTTTTATGGAAGCTTCACGTAGGCGCAGTTGATTAAATCATTGGCCATTGTCACTGAACTTCCTCTTCAGCTCCTCTCCCCTCCCTAGACGTGGGGTGTGGTGGGGTGGGGCAGGGCTGGACGTTCCATCCAGCTAATCATGTGGTTGCTTCCCCTTTGCAGCCAGCCCCATCCTTAGGGCTCATTAACATAAACTCAGGCGTGATTGAAAGGAATTTGTTATGAATAACAAATGACCCCAATTTCACGTTTATGCTCTGGAGCTGGGAACAAAACTCAATTTTTTTTTTTAAAGATGCTCCTATAGCTGTTATATAGGAAATTACAAGCGTTGTAGGAATTATGTTCCAGGAACTGTGGATGAAGACCAAATACATATTTTTTGTTATACCGTAATATCACAGCTATGGTTATGGGTTGAATTGCATTCCCCCAAAATTCATGAAGCCCTAACCCCCAGTATCTCAGAACATGACTTTATTTGGAAATAGTATCATTGCAGATGTAATTAGTTAAAGTGATAATGGAGTAGTGTGGGCCCCTCATCTGATATGACTTGTGTCCCTATAAAAATGGGAAATTTGAATACACAGAGAATACCGTATGAAGATGAAGGCAGAGTTTGGGGGGACATTTTTACAAGCCCACAAATGCCAAAGATTGCCGGCAAACCACTGTACGCTAGGAGAAAAGGGCATGAAACAGATTCTCCTGCACAGTCCTTGGAAAGTACCTGCCAACACCTTGATCTTGAACTTGGAGCCTCCAGAATTGTGAAACAGTAGAATTTTGTTGTGTAAGCCATTCGTTTGTGGTAACTTTTTATTGCAGTGCTGGCAAACCAACACACTTACTTCTCTAGCTTATTTCTGTCTCTCATTCTTTTCTTGCTTTCACTCGATTGTACCAACTCCCTGTTAGAAGCATTCAAAATTGTCCCAGGCTATTTTTCCATAAACTTAAGCTAATATAACTTTGACTCCTATTTTGATTTTAATATGTGTGTGGTTATCCCTGGGTTGAGTGCTGACTAATAGAGAAGAGATATGATATGTCCTTTTTCTGGAAAAGCTCATGATTTTAAGCAAGGCCAGTCTAATTTGTAAAATCCTAGGAATCCATTTATAGCAGAATGTTGCATAGTGTACATCTGTATTGTGACAGTTCAGGAAAAGGAGAATCACATCATAAGCTTCTAGAACTGCAAAGTAAACTATTAGCTATGGGGAACCTTGTGTATCTGTGTGGCTTCCTAGCATCACCAAAAACCACAAATTCATATTCAGTGAATGGATTTGTGGTACGCGAAGGGAAGTCTTATTCCAAATGGGAGCTCAGGCATTTGTAAATAAGACCCCTTGTTGGTGATTCAGACAAAGTAATCAGGGTTTATGACTGTGGGAGTCTGAAATAGATGTGATGAACAGTATTAATTGGGAATGATTTGATACTAGAGGGTAAGGAGAGAGAATTTCTCTAGCTAAGTACACATGGCCAGTAGCTGAAACTATTCCCCAGACCAAGCCATTATCCCCTTCAAAAGGCATTTATTAAGTGCTTATTTGTACATCACACTGTGCTAAATGCCAAATCAATTAGCTGTTGAAACCCACTCCCTGTCTTGAGAGAAACTGAGGCACAATGAAATTTATAAGAATTGATTTAAGCACGTATCCGTTTGAATGGAGGAGCCTTCTGCAGGCAGGAACTAAGGGAAAGGCTTTGGTAGAGCACACATGGAGGCCAAACAAGGGAATTATTTGATTGGCTATAGCTTAAGTGCTTGCCTTGTTTGGGGAAGCCTACTTGGCTGTTTGTGATTGGTTACATTTGGATTTCTTAACCTTGAAGTGTTTACAGGAATTGACTCTGGCTCAGGTTTTCATGCTTATGTAGTCTGCTGGTACATTGATGTCACCTCAGTCCAATGGCTTCCTTGTTTGATTACTTTAACAACTTGACAGTATAATCCATGTGGGTTTGAAGGAGAGAACAACCAACTTCACATGGCGTTTAGTGCTTCAAATAAAGAAACTGTATATTTAATAATACCTTTTGTTTTTTTAGAAGAAACCAATTGATCTCTTTCTTTATTCATTGTTTCCAAGTATCTCCGTTGTTGGGAGGCCACGTGAGCTTGTTTGTGTCCATTAATCATCAGAATATGGAATTTACTCAAAATCTCTCATTTTTGCTTCCAAAAATTTTTACTCCCACTACCTTAAGGGAGTTATGTCCAGCAGTACCATGGATTGTAACGTCTCTGATGCCACAGCTAGTTCCAACCTGTCTCCACTGGATCCTGAGTACCTGCAGAAAGCTTAAGTGAAAGGAGGTATATAAAATCATCTGAGGAATGAGAAAGCCTTCCCTTCTGGCTGGATTCAGTAAGGATGATGTCTCAGGGCATTCCCATAAGGGAGACACCAAAACTTTGTTGAGCACCAGTCGTGTCCCAGGATCCTTACCAGGGACTTTGTTTATATAATCCCAAGGGAGACCCTTTCCTTCATTTTAAAATGGGTATAATTACCTTTATTACTTACTTACAACTACAGAGTTACATAAGAGTATATATGTCAAGAAGTTGGCACTGTGTCTGGCACAGGGCACATTTTTAGGTATCTTTCTCCTCTTCCCTTTATTACAGTCAGCACCTACCCAGCAGGCTTCCCGGTGATTTTCTATGCTCCTGCTTAGATTAGGTGCATGAAAGCCCACCAGAGACATGGGCTGTGTTTTTGGTTATATCGTTTTTAAGGAAAATACATGTCTTCCTCTTCTCTAGTCTCCTCCTTTAATAATATTGAATGGAACCTTTACTGAGAGCAGAGCCTAGACCCCAAAGATCTGTCATTTGGACCATTGAATTACCTCCAAAGTCAAAACTTATAATTTTCTCTTTCAATTCATACTCCTTTATTTCATTTTGTTATTTTTTAAAATTTCAGTATAGTTAAATAGACAATGTTCTATTAGTGTTGGTGTCCAATAGAGAGATTCAACAGTGTTGTACATTACTCAGCGCTCATCGTGGTAAGTGTACTCTTGAATCCCCATCACCTGTTTCACCCATCTCCTCCACACATCCTCTCTGGTAACCACCAGTTTGTTCCACATAGTGAAGAGTCTGTTTTTTTGTCTCCTTTTCTCTTTGTTCATTTGTTTTGTTTCTTAAATTCCACATATGAGTGAAATCGTATGGTATTTGTCTTTCTCTGACAGGCTTATTTCGCTTAGCATTATACTTTCCAGATCCATCCATGTTACTGCCTTTTTGCTCCAAAAGAGAACTATGCAAAATATGAAAATTACTATCCCCTTATTTAATCCCTTCAGTAGCCTAGGATTTCCTATAAAGCCCAGACCCCCACTATAACATATTAGACTCGCTGTGACCAGGTTCCTAGCTCGCCTTTGAGACTTCTGTAGTTCAGGGGCACCTATGTAGATTGCATTTCCATTCACTGGCATGCTCTTGTTCTGCAGTTTTGCATTTTTTCCTTTTACAGGTGCTTCTGCTTGTAGCTTCCCTCTCTTTCTCGATCTTTCTTCACTTAGCCAACTCTGTTCATTCTTTCAGAAACAGCTCATGCTCTTAGGCTCCTCCTGGCAGCCTATGGAAAGCCTCGGTACTCTTCTTTAAGGGTTTCTTACAACTTGTGCTCCGTCAGGAATTTGAGATATTATATTCAAATGCTCCATTAGTACTGTTGCTCCCACAGCAGTCTAGCTCATGGGTCAGCAAAGTTTCTCTGTAAAAAGCCAGATCATAAGTTTTTTAGCTTTGTGGGGCATGTGGTCTCTGTCACAACTATTCAGCTCTGCCACCCCAGCAAAACAGCCAAAGATAATACGTAAGCGGCGTTGACTGTGTTCCAATAAAACTTTATTCACAAAAATAGGCCAGATTTGGCCTGTGAGTTGTAATTTGTTCACTCTTGATAATGAGAATCCAATCTTATGTTGCTTAGTAACTCCAGTGCATAGGATAAAGAGCTTGCTCAATGTTAATTCAACTGGGAGTGTTAGCCCCTCCAAACCATCGCATGCCAAGTCCTTATTCTTATTTTAATTGGAAGTACAATCAGGTTGCTGTTAAATATTTTCGATTTTGTATCCAGCAGGTATGCCTCATTTGGGGCCCAGAGGCAAGGTCCTATTTACTAAATTCCCAGGTCACATGGCAATAGGGAGATCCGAGCATTCTGCCTGAGCAGCTAAGGCTTCTTGCTCATTTTCTCAGGTATACCGTTGCCCTCCAGTCTTTCAGCTCTCCTTGAAGCAGCCACAGGGCCGTCTGTGACCTGTTTATTGAAAGCTGTGTAACTAAGTACAGTAATAGAATTTTTCAATCAATACCCAATTGTAGCAGGAGCTGGTGAAGAGATTTCAGGGCAGCCGTAACATGCTGAGATAACTTGGTGTCACTAAGAAATCAGGCAGCAGAGAGCAGTATTAATTGAGTTCCATCAATCACACATGTGGGCACTGGGCCTGAAATTTGGTGTAGAAACAATAGTATTGCATGCTGTGTATTTGGTTGTGTAAACCCAGACAGCAAACTCACCTGAACTCTGCTGAATGGCACTCGGCTGGTCTAGACCTTTCATGACAGCTTTTTTGTGTTTTGGGGTTTTTTTGGTTGGTTGGTTTTTGCCCCCTATTGAGAAACTCCAAAGTCTCTTCTGTGTATATAACATAAAATGAAAAGCCCTGGCACCTAGCAGTAAGCCTGGTACAGTGGCAGCCATGAGGGAATACAGCCTAATAGAGACTTGGAAGTCAGAAGACCCAAAATTAAAATTTCCACTGTTCCACCTACTATGTGCTTTGAGTGTGAGTCAGGTTCTATCCAGAGCATCAGTTTTCTTACCTCTACAATGGGGACAATGCCTGACTGCCTCATCACAGTGATTTGGTGAATTTCAAAGCAATTTTTGGCTGTGAAAATGCTGTGTAAGGATGGTTGTCGTATTATGAACACCTCAGTAATTCTGCTTCTCCAGGGAATGATGATGTGTCAACTGTAAGTGAATTTTCTTTGTAATTTAATCTGTTAAGTGCCAGAAGTTTAATTTTAACAATTTTTATGGAAGTATTTCTCAAAGAATGCACAATGAGCTAACTGCTTTATTAGACCAAATAGTTGATGCAAATTTAACTTATTTGTTGTTCACAATTAACATTGGGAATTACGCATCTGTTATCCATGTTGTCTCTCTAAGTGCTGCTGGCTCTGGTATTTCTCTGTGATTGGGCTCTGACTTCAGAAGTAGCTTGGCTTTTGCCTTCCAGAAAATCCCAGTTTGCCACTTTGTTCATTTGGGCAATTTGCTTCTTTCCATGAAGGGGGAGTGCAGACTTGGAGAATTACTGAAATAATGTTATAGTTGGAAGGAACACCTCAATACCATTGAGTTCCAAGCTCTTCTTAAAAAGAAGTAAAATGAGATCCCAAGACTTTAATGACTTGATCAGAATCACAGAGAAAATGATTATCCTCAAAACTTATCCTCAATCCCTGATCTCCTGACAACATTAACAGTAACAGACTTATATAGAACTTTACAGTTAAGAAAGCATTTGCACATCCATGTCTTATTGGGACCTCTCTGAAACCCTGGGAGGTTGACAGGGTAGGGAGTCATTCCCTGTGTTTCATAAGTGCTAAGGCCACCTGTTGGTATGTGATCAGGAAGAGATACTGGGGACATGAACACATACCTTCTGACCCCGGGTCCTAGTTTTATTGAAAGCCATCGTATTTCACACTACTGAACTGTTTCCCGCCTACTCTAGCTTGCAGTTTCAATGCTGCATGACATCTGGGGCGGTGTGGGTTTGCTGACTACTCAGTGATCTTCTTCAAAGAGATGTCTTCTCCCAGTGAGTTCCTCATGTTTCAGAGCAGTTTCTTCAGTGTGGCTGGTGGTGTGCTCTGAACTGTTCCCAGTGCCTCAAACCTTACCTGGAAGGTCCGTACTACTGGCAATAGCAATCACAGGCACCTTGATAGCACATCAGTTTATCTGCTTAAACTCACAGTCTGCTTCTGCCTCTTTGCTCGTCTCCTGTACTTTAGGTCCCACCAATACTGAGTTAGTTAAAGTCCCCAATACTTGGAAGCCCGTTTTTTGCTGTGTTAGTAAGAAATAGATCAGAGGTGATACTAACCCAACCCAAACTGGCTCAAGCATACCAGGGAATTTATTGGCTCATTAAACTGACAACACAAGGATAGAAAAGGCATTGCTGGACTTGAGGTTTCCAGATTAATATAAAGAAAACCGCTCTTTCTCCCCATTCCTTCAGTCTAAATTTTTCTGTTAAATTTTTTTTCTCAGGCAGCTCTCATGTAGAAGGAAAGATGACCGCTGGCAGTTCTAGACTCCTCTCAGTTAAGCAATTCCATTGAAATGAGAGTACTTCCTACTACCCCCAACCCCACAATAGCGTAAAGAAAATGTTCTCTTTGAATTGGCTTAGTTATATATGTCCATTCTTAGAACAGGACATGCAGCGAACTCAACCCAAGCCACAAGAACTAAGAGCGGGGATACAAGGGATTTTGGAAATTAAAATAATACGTGTGCTAACCGTCAATGGAGAATAGATGCTGGACAGGTAAAAGCAAAACGATATTCACTACATGCATTAAAATGCCTTGCTCCGTGTTATTCACCTAAAAAATTCCTATTTATCCTTCCACATCCTACTCACAAGAATATTCTAGGCAAAGGGAATAACAAATGAAAAGACCCTGACTTGGGAAAGAACTTGGCTTGTTTAAGGAATAGAATCATAAGAAGATATTCACCAAAGATGCTATTTCTCCCAAGATATTCAGTTTTAACTTTTAACAGAATTCTAGACGCACATAACGTTAAACGCTGAGTCATTATTGTTAACAAGAAATTTCTATCCATTTACGCTCTCTTCTCAGGAGTTTTGAGCTAAGGAGCACCTGGGTGGCATAGTCGGTTGAGTGCCCAACTCTTGGTTTTGGCTCAGGTCGTGACCTCAGGGTTGTGAGATCCAGCCCTGCCTTGGGCTCAGCACAGAGTCTGCATGGAGCACTCTCTCTCTCAATGTCTCTCTCTCTCTCTCTCTCAAATAAATAAATAAATAAATAAATAAATAAATAAATAAATAAATAAATTTGGGGCACCTGGTCATGATCTCAGGGTGGTGAGATTGAGCCCTCAATCAGCTTCCATGTTCAGTGGGGAGTCTGCTTGAGATTCTCTTTCTCCCTCTGCTCCTCCTCCCTCTGCACTCTCTCTCTTTCTTTTAATTTAATTAATTAATTTTTAAAAGGGAAGATTTGAGCTGAGCTAAGCCCATGTTTTTCCAGGCAGAGTTCTGGGAGCCCGAGTGTAGCCTGTTTACCAGGTGCTTTACATTGCCAGTGATGGTTGGTGGAGCCTATGGAATAAGACGTGTCTGGAAGGAGTACCCAGGTTGTACTTTGGATAATTAGTCCAGAGGAAGGTTTACCTTTTAAGAGCTGGAAAGAGAGTGGAGGACACAGCTTGCAACCTGAGCAGGTAGATACAACAGGATGTGGCTGAGCATGAGGTACTGAAATGACCCGCTATGGCTGGGAGATCAGGGCAAAGAGAAGTACAGCTGTGCAAGTTGGGTAGAAATGTCTCCAGAGAGTCATCTTTCTGCTTATAGTAAGATCCTTTTCCTTCGATGGCATCATTAAGGTAACATTGAGGTAGAAACATGACCAACTTTGGTTCTGTTTCTTCAGTATGATGAAGACTGTCGACATGAAATACAAAAACAAGGTAGTAGGGGTTAAAACAGAGAAAGTTCTTTGTACTTGTCATCCTTCCAGTCATTAGACACACGCTGTCCATTTATCTAATGTATAGCAGGCCCTGTTCTGGGCACTGGGAGAAATACACAAATGAGGATTTCAGGGCTCTTGTTCCTTTGTAAGCTTGGGTAGTGGTAAATTACATATAAACCAGTCCTTTGAAAACAATGTGAGAGGCACTCCACCACTCAAGAGCTATGTAAATTTGAAAGGTCTTTGTCCTCTTTAACTCTCTATTTCCTTGTTTATAAAGTTGAAATAATACACCTACCTTACGGCATTTTCAGGTGCGATTAAAAGAGATAAACAGTGTTAAATGATTAAGGCACTATCTGGGTATAGTAAATGTGCAGTACTTTTTCAAAGGGCTATGATTACAGCAAAGATTCAGGGTAACAAGGTGGAAGAAATAGCTGGGCCTGGAAAGTTCCTATATAAGGGATGCCATTTGAACTGGGTCTTGAAGGATGAATTGGTAAGTGAGGGAAGGGCATTACAAGGTGGAGAATCATGTGAAATACTAGAATATTCTAGGGGATTTTTGTTTATGGTAGAATTAGGTAAAACATCTTGAGAAATACTGGGGGGGAAAAAAACTTTAGGAAATCAGAGTAGAATCAGATTATGACCGCTTCATGTAGCACTCCAAGTCTTCCAAGAAGACTTCTGTGGATGATAATGAGTCTTCGTAAGTGTTCAGGCAGAGTGAGGTACTTGGAAATGATCTGTGTCTAAACAAGTACCAGTGAAATGGGGAGGAGAGGACACAAGGACACGGTGACTGTGTGCGTATGGAATGATGGAGGGTGATATTCATTTGGACCCACAATTCTTAGATGAGTGTTGAAAGAATACAGCAGGAAGAACCCAGTGTTTCTGCTTTCACAGCAGAAGGTATACGTGCGATGCTGTAGAGGACTGTAATTGGTGAAATTTACCACTCATCAATGATGATTTTTTTAAATGGAAATTGGCGGCATTGACACATCTGAGAATAGTCAGCCTATCCATTGTCTGTAGACTTGCAGGGAAAGGTAACTCACCAGCACCTGCTTGAGTCTATTTGGCAAGTATTGGCTGCATCGACCTTCGTTTTATCAGCATGAGAAACTGTTCAGTGAATGCACTACATTCAGAAAAGAGGTTGCTGGGGGGCGCCTGGGTGGCACAGCGGTTAAGCGGCTGCCTTCGGCTCAGGGCGTGATCCTGGCGTTATGGGATCGAGCCCCACATCAGGCTCCTCCGCAGTGAGCCTGCTTCTTCCTCTCCCATTCCCCCTGCTTGTGTTCCCTCTCTCGCTGGCTGTCTCTATCTCTGTCAAATAAATAAAATCTTCAAAAAAAAAAAAAAAAAAAGAAAAAGAAAAGAGGTTGCTGGAACCCCTAGAAATGGCTTTGACATTGCATGTTGTTCTGGTTATTGTTGTTTTTATCCACAATGCTTTGTCTCACTCTGAAATTCTTTGGGGGGGAAAAAAAACCCAGAACTTTATTGTATTTGCTTAGGAAAATATTTCCCCTTTGATTTAACAGCGACCCAAGGTATAGACTGATTTTGATCCTTTGAGTTTGGGAACATATGTATTAGATGATAGAGGTACTTCTTTTGTGTTCGCTGCTTTGTAAGGCTACAGGGTAGGTCTGAGCCAATGACTGTCACAGTGAAGCTTGATGCTCTACCGTAGTCAGCATCAGTCTGAGCCCCTACACGGTCATTGCAGCCTCAGTATCTATCTGGTATTACTGATTACAGTAATGCTCTATGAAACCAATAAGATGATTTGGCCTTGCATTAGATGCTTTACAGTCTGCTAGATGATAATCAGTAGCATTTTCTCTATGGCTCTTGAAATAAGACCATCCTTTTACTTGCTGCCTCTGTATAGCCATAGGAAGTCTGATAGATAGTGGGATATCTCAGCAGTCATGCCCAGGAGTTTGCTCCCATGAGCTCAGGACACTCCTCGTCTGAGAGACTGGATCCCCTCTATCTTCCCTCTCTGTGTTCTTCTCATCTTCATGTTCAGAAACGTCCTCAGCCCTCTACACCCTGCTTCTCATCTTTGGCATGGCTTCTGTTGTGTAGCCACTCTCTGCTTCTCTCCTTCCCTTTCTTTCCTGTCTCCTACTTCTCAGGTTCTCAGCTTTCATATCTAGTGATCATCAATTCCTTTTTCCTAAGTTGAGACACAATCAAAAGCTCACTTTGGGTTGATAATCTCATTCACGTCACCTGGCTACCTTTTCTCTTGTGCTTACTGCTTTGAAACTATTTTCTCACTCTGGTAATTTCTTGAGTATGACTATTGGATAAAGTGTCATTCTGGATGTTGAAGGGTCCTGATTCCACTCTCAAAAAATAGCAAGCAGAAAATGAAACACCGTGAATGGCTGATGAATGAAGGATGGGGCGCCTGGGTGGCTCAGTCAGTTAAGCCTCTACCTTCAGCTCAGGTCATGATCTTATGTCCAGGAATCTAGCTCCGGTCAGACTCTCTGATCAGCAGGGAGTCTGTTTCTCCCTCTCCCTCCCCCTCCCCACACTTGTGATTTCTCTCTCTCTCGCTCTCTCACTCAAATAAATAAAATCTTAAAAAAAAAAATGGAAATGATTTAACTGATGATTTAAATGGTGTAAGTGTTGAGGTAGACTTTATAGATTTTTTTTTTAGATTTTAGTGTCTTCTTTAAGCCTCTCCTTCCTTATTTATAAAGCTGAAATAATACACCTACCTTACAGCATTTTGAAGACAACTAATATTGAACAAATGCCTCTGTTCCTGTGGTTAAGAATTCTTCTCTGGCACCTGGGCGGCTCGGATGGTTAAGTGCCTGCCTTTGGCTCAGGTCATGATCCCAGAGTCCTGGGATCCAGCCCCTTGTCAGGTTCCTACTGAGTGGGGAGTCTGCTTTTCCCTCTTCCTATGCCCCCTCCGCACTTGTGCATGTGCGCTCTCTCAAATAAATAAATCAAAACTTAAAAAAATTCTTCTCCATTGCTCAATGCGTAGGCGTATAATTCCATTTACCCTGTATTCCATTCTGTTGAAGAAGAAAATAGAAGCGAAAGCATTTGTAAAAGCCCAACATTAGATGCAAACACTTGAGTGTCTTCACCAGCAATAATAGGAAGTTTAAACAGCCTGGTGATACTCAGCTAAATTGTTTGCTGGTTTTAGAAGTCTACTCTGTGGTTTGTAATTTATTTATTCAATAGGGAACGATTGAGTATGTATTATATAGGAACTGCGCTTGGAACTAGAGACAGAGAGATGAAAGACATATTTGCTTGAGAAGCTCAAATCTATTAGGACGAACATATTAGCAAGAAGGCAGTTAGAGGACAGTATGGTAAGTGCTATGATGCAATGCGCCACCCGTCCTCTGGAGGAATCAAACAGGAGACTTATAGTGGGTTCAATAGTGGCCCCTAAAAGATATTCTAAGCCCCCCCCCCCATAGTACCTGTGAATGTGACCTCTGGAAATAAGGTCTTTGCAGATCTAGTTCAGGATCTCGAGGTGATGCCATGCTGGATTTAGCATGAGCTCTAAATCCAGTGTTTGGTGTCATTATATGAGAGAAATGTGACTCCTTTTCCCATGGGGAAAGGCTTATAAAGATGAAGGCAGAGATGGGACTTAGCTTCCGATCACCCAGAATTTCTGGCAGCCAACAGGAGCTAAGGAGAGGCATGGAACGTATTCTCCCTCAGAGCCTTTGGAAGAAACGAATCCTGCCAACACCTTGATTTCAGACTGAGGAAAGAGAATCTTTTGTGTTTGTTGGAACTTACCAGGTCAGTGGTAATTTGCTATGGCAGTCCTAGGAAACTAATATGGGCATCTAACCTAGATGGGCGTAGGAAAGGGACATCTATTATAAAATGATTCCCAGTTCAGGATACCTTTCAGCTGAGATTTAGAGGCCAGCTAGGAGTCACCAATTTATCAATGGGGAAAAGAATTCCACGCAGAGAAAATACATAAATGTAGCTCATGTTATTGCCAGGAAAAAAAACTTCTCTAATTCCTGATTCTGTAAAAGGGCAAAAGACATGCTGCTTACCCAGTTCTGTCTCCTTTGGGCAAGGATCTTGCCTTTGCTCTGCAGAATCTACTTGGGTCATAGATGACTGGGGGAGTCGTTGACCGCTCTCACACCTTGACTTCTGTTGCACTGGTCAAGGGGACCATCCATTTCACATCTGACTTACTGTGATAGCTTTCTAACCAGTCTGTCTGCTTTCACCATTGCTTGTCCAATCCCATGGTCTGTTTTCTTCAACACAGCAGTTAGAAAGATCTTATTAAAACCTAAATGACATAGGACACTCTTGAGCATAAAATGTTCCAGTGCTCTTCATTTCATTCAGTGTGAAAAAACAAAGTCTTTAAATATCCTAAAGACCCTGGAACTGATGTTCCTGGAGTCTTCTGTTGTGATCTGTGTTTCAGCCGCTGACTCACCTGGCCTCCTTGCAATTCCTGGACATACTAGGTACGATCCCATGTCAGGGCCTTTGCACCAAGCTGTTCCCTTTGCCCTAAATGCTTATCACCTCCATCATCTGCCTGGCCTGCTCTCTCTCTCCCTCTACGTGTCTGTCCATATATCAATCCATTAGGCCTCATGACTACCGTACATGTAAATAGTAACCCCTCCCCTAGTGCTGTTTATCTTCCTTATTTACCCCATAGAACTTACTATCATCTGACTTTTTGTACTATTGTTTAATGTTTTCTTTCTCTCCACTAAAAGATAAGCTTCATAAGATGAGGGACATTTTCTGCTCTGATCTACGTGAAGGGCCTAACAGGGTACTTGGTGCATTATAGAATCTCAACTGATAGTTTTCGAAAGAATAGATGAACAATTTTTAGAATTTTTTTTAACTAAGAACTTCATAAAAGAAATGAAAACTTTTGAGATTTGCTGAACTCATGCTTTCTTAAAATAAATTTTCAACATAACATTATAAAGAAATTACTAAGGCCTGCTGTGGGTTCTAATATTAATCTGGTGTTCCTTCCCACTAAAAAAACCAAACAAATGAACAAAAAAAAATGAGGCATGATTCTTAATCATTCTTAATCAAATCTACTTAATAGTAGATTTGATCCGTTTGGGAACCTGCTCAGTGGTGTTCTGGTCCCTTGTAGGCTCGTTTCTGTTGCAAAGTACTTTTTTTTTACTTGAGCTTCCTCCTCCTCACTGACGCAAGGAGGAACATTTGAGGCCCAAATGTTATGGAACGATTTCCGTGGGAAGCTTCGCATCTCTCCTGTGTACCCCGCACGCACACCAGCCGGGGCTGTGAGAGGCCATCTTTCCGTCCCTCCGGCCCGGGTCCTCTCGAACTGTTGTTTCTCTCCTGAGATCGTAGTAACTGGGCGGATTCAGCATCCGTGCACACTGTGGCTAGGGGAGAGCGATTTGAAAGTTCTCTCCATGAGAGGATTCCCTTCCAGCTGAGAGTCTGAGCTGGGCAGGGAGATGGACATCATGGAAACTCCCGTACAGCGCCCTCAGGAAACAGTGGGGCAGCTTGCCTAATCCCTGCATGGTCAGTATCGTGCAGGTGCCCCAGATGGATATGCAAGCGAAGAACACCGGGTGGGAGAAGGCTGCTGGTGACAAGTGGTGGGAGCATTCTGCAGAGGGAGGCAATGCACAGGCTCTATGCCGCTGGCCGTCATATTTACCCTGTCATTCTCACCCCAGCTTGCAGAAAAGGTAGTCCTGTTTCCTCTCACAGGTGGGCAAACAGAGGCTCAGAGAAGGTTAGTCACTTGCTGAAGGTCACACAGCTAGTGATGTAATCCAGGTTTCTCTGATTCCAGGGACTGTGCTCTTTTACCTCCACTGTGCTGCTATAAATTAGAAATACATTCTGGGGGACTTGAGCCTAGATATTTCAAAAATAACATTAGCTCAGGAATGAGGGCAGCTCATGCTGTAGGTGAGATATAGCTAAACATCTAGAAAGACAGATAACCAGGCAGCGGCGAAGGCTCGAGGCCCGGCGGGTATGTGCAGCACGAGCCCAGCCATTAATCAGACAAGCTCACTTAAGAGGACCCTGGCTTTTGACTTTGAAGGCAACCAAAGAAAGGTCAAATATATGTTTTTGAATCCTCCAGCAAGCAGGGCTCTTAGGAATGCTTTGCATTCTGCAACATGATAATTAATAGTTCTAATTCTGACTTTCTTGCTTTGGGACCTTGAAGCACGAAAATGAAAAATAGCACCCCTTCCACAAAATGCAAACAACAGCCTGGTAACGCTGTGAGTGAGGGTCCCATTTACCTTTAGTTGCCCATGTCAGTGTCTTTTTCCCTAGGTGGGTTTCTCCTCTGTGTATGTAAGTATATAACTAACGATAATAACGTTGAGAATTATTAATATCCTTTGAGCACCTGGCTCTCAGCGCTTGACCTGCAGTCATCTTACCCCTCACAACAACCGTATAAAGAAGGTGCTGCTTTAATTTCCCATTCTGTCATGAGGAAAATGATGTTTGCAGATGTTTCTCCATAAGCTCTGGGTTACACAGCTAGAAAAAGACCTGAGATTTGCACCCCGGCAGGCTGTGTCCCGGAGCCCGTCATCTGACCGTCAAGGTGTCTGTGTTAGGTATTGAAAGGATGGGGATAGGGAGAGCAGTGTTTGCTGCTGTTTGACCGCTAAGACAGTTCTTCTTCTTCCTCCCTCCTTTTTCTCATCTTTCCTTCCCCCCTTATTTCTACCCTCTTTCCTTCCCCTCCCCACTTACTCCTTCAAGAAGCCAAACAAGCTTTCTCCCACTGGGAGAAGTTGGCATCACTTCTCAGGTGCTGATGCTGTGTCAGAATCCCAGAGCCTGGGATTCTCAGTCTCTGCCTCGTAATTGACTTTTTCTTGGCCAAGTCATTGAGCGTCTCTCCTCTCTGTGTCCCCATTCATTACAGAATGAAGGCACCATTACAAATTGCCTTTTAAGATTCTTGTGCAGAACTTTTTCAACAAAAGCACAAAATGCTTTACGAATCTGAGAAATTGCTCCGATTTCACGCTGGAGGTAGGTAGGAAATGGAAAAGCCCTCTCAGGAACTCTGGTCCACCCAAATGACCCAGCTACTATCCCCGCAGCCTGGATTCATATCTCACTCAAGATTTAACTCCATGTGGTTATATAAAATCACAGAATGCTTTTCCCTGGGAGAGCTTGCTGGAATTTATTTCTTAAACGTCTCCAGACTGTGACCTCCCAGGGTAATCCATGTCTTGGCTCTAATATGGCCGTGCAGCAGGAAACCTTCTGACCCCCTCACCCGGCATTCTCCTCAGCTGCTTTCCACGGAGAGCACTTTCATGCTTCTATTTCTTAGCGCTCCTGTAAATGCAGAGCACCAAATTACGAACTGCTTTCAGAGTTTTTGTTGCAAAGATACTCTTTGACTGTTTGCCTTAGTTTTTGCATCGTAGGGGGTCCTTAACTAACTTCCTGAATTTTGCTTTTTGAATTTTGCACACCACCTCTTACTCTGTTCCTCCTCTTAGGTTTTTGTCTTAATCCCTCATTATTTAACTTGCTATTGATTCTAGTCCTCGACAAACTCTCAAACCCTGGCATTGATTTTTACACCAGTTAGGGAAGACCGACCACAAAGAATTTTCATATTTGCGGAGACATTGCTTCACTATGTTAATTCACCTGGAGAGAAAGAGACTGCCAGTTTTAAGAGGAACTAACCATTATTGAGCACCTACTGTTTGTGGGCACTGTGACAAGTACTTGATATGCACTACTTATTTAATGCTGGTAATACCAGTATGCCCTAGGTTTTCCCATCGACTTAACGATACAGTTAAGGAATTTGATGTTTAATTAAGATTAAGCAGTATTCAAATTAAGGTCCTGATAGTAATCCTTTTGTGATATATAAATGTAATAAATCAATACATTTTTCACCTTAAACTTACACAATGTTTTATATCAGTCATACCTTACCAAAGTTGAAGGTTGGGAATCAATCAGCTAATAAGGGCTGGAATCTAGATCTGTTTCCAGAGTCTTAACCATTCACCAGGCTGTAGGCTCTGCAGGAGAATTACCCAGGCACCTGTGTTTGGGTAATGTGTCAATGATTGACCCCTTTGTGCACAAAATCAGGGCCGAATATTCCTCATTCCCAAGTTTTTAGAGATATCCTGCAGAATTGCTCTTCCTTTTATATGTTTCATCCATTTCTACATTTCAGAAAACTCATGAAACTATTCATATTGAACATTTGAAGGTGCCTTCCTAGGCAAAAGCCACCAGTCTTACTCTGAATGAAATTGGAATTGCAGGAAAAGAAGACAATGTTGGCCATCCCTAATCCTTCCTAAGAGCTGGGACCCCAATAAGAAAGGCAGAGTGGGAGTGGCTCTTCAGTGAAATAGCCCAAAGCCTGGGTTATTCGAATGCCAGCTCCAGTCACCCCTTCTCCTTCCTCACGGTCTGTCCTCTAGCAAGCTCAGTCCTCCTTTGGTTCCACCAGTGGTGCTCCATGCCTCTGTCCTTCTGCCTGTGCTGTTCCTCCCCACCCCTGACTTGACCGTCCTTGGTCCCAACCTGCCTGGTTAGTCACTGTTTTTCTGATTCAGCTTAGGCTTCCACTGTTGTGTGGACCTCTCTTTGACCTTCTGGGAAGAAGCAGTCCTTTCCTTCTCTCTGCCTCCTTTGAGTTTGTGTAGGCAGTATTGCTGGGATCTGTAAAGCACTACATGATCTGTACAACCCACACCTCAGGGCTTTTGCACGTGCTGTAACCTCTGCTTGGTACACTTTTCTGCTTGATGGCTCATGCTTTCTTTCTCTGCTTGGGTCTTTACTCATACGTCACCTGCTCAGTGAGGCCTTCCATTACCCCCTTGTTTAATTGCAACCTTTCCCCCTGGCACAGCCCCCGCTCCCCTGCTCTCTTCTGTTTCTCGCTGTGTCACCTTTCATCTAACTTACTGTGTCACTTACACATCTGTTTTGTTGTTCTGTATCTTCTCCCACTAGAATGTAGACCATAAGTTGAGATATTTTTATCTATTCTTTGTAATCCCTGGTTCTTGGAATAATCTTTGGCGCAGAAGGTGTTCAATAAGTAATTGTTGAATGACTAAAGGATTGTCTACCTTTTCTAGCCTTTGGCGCTGTTGGCATTTTGTGCTGGATGCGTCCTTGCTTTGGGCTTGTCCTGTGCACGCAGGCTGCTCGGCAGCAGCATCCCTGGTCTCTACCCACGAGTACTGAAAAGGTCTCCAGACATTGTCAAATATCCCCTGGGGAGGGGAGGATTGCCCTCAGGGAGAACCACTGTAATAGACTCACAGGTTCTGGAGGGCAGGGATCATCTCTTATTAGAGCGTCTAGTGTCTTAATACATAATAGATGTTTGAGACATTTCTAAAACTGAATTGATCTGACTTGGTCAGATGTTTATCTCAAATTTCATGATACAGTTCATGACACAAAACTGTCTTATCAAATGTTGTTTTGTTTATATAATTTAATTTACAAGAAAATAGAGGTTTAGCATCACCAGAGTTCCAGATGACGTAGAGGAAGGAAGAATTGCCAAAAAAATATGGCCCTGGTCCTTAAGAATCTCACAGTCCAGTTAGAGAGGCATATATATAGCAAGGCCCCTCAAAAAAAAAAAAAAAATGCAAAAGGATGCACTGTGTCTCCATTCAACCTGTGCCATTCCCATCTAATTTATCCTCTGTAACAGATTTTCCATGAAGACCCATATAGTGAATATTTTGACTTTCCAGACCAGAGGGCCTCTGTTACAACTACATCCACAGAAAATAGCAGCATTACAGACATTTTCTTATATCAGTGTTTCTAGAGCTAAGACCAAAATCTCAAGACTAATCTAAAAGTGACTGTACCCCCCCACACCGTCACGGAATGCTATGGACTAGAATAATACAGTGATTACCAAGGATGTATGAAATAAGGGCATAGTTTAAACTGCAGGTTTAGTGGGCTAGGGAAGCAAGTCATTGGATCGTAGCTATATTTTATAAATAATAGAGAACAGAGTACAATACAAGGCAATACGATGGAAGGCAATGTAATAGAAAATACCGAAATGCATTACACAGACTAAGAGTCAATCTTAGATTACTGGTTGTGTGTATGTCAACGTTTCTGATATAAAACTTATTTCTTACTATTTAGTGTAGTAAAAAAATATTAGCAAAGCATGATCTTAAACCAGATAACTAGAATGATGGACAGAATAAAAGAAAAGTCTGTATGCAGATGTCCAGGCAGTACATTACTGGGCCGGAAGGTCACTAACAAATCCGGGAAGTGGATGGGAAATAGGAAGATGGAGAGGATGGCTCACAGATTCTAAAATGCTCCTGCTTGCGTGCATGGCTTACTGCATTCTCTTCTACTGTTTGGTCTCTGACCTTGACGTGAGTTGTAAACGCTGGCTCATTTTCATCTTCTGTTCAGTACCTTTCTGCAGGACAAACCTTGACCTGAACTGTCCTTTTTCCTATGCTTCTCTACTTGGCAAAAATCCCATTCATTCTTCCAGAGCCAACTCAAATGCCAGCTCAGTTGAAAGCTTTGCCCCAAGTCCACTAGGCAAAATTTATCATGTTCTCCTGCATGTTCTCTCAGCACTTTATTCATACTGCTACTGTAGTATGATGCTTGGTTTTATATGTGCCACTCTCTGTCACTAGATTGTGAACTTCCTGGGGATGGGGACCATCTCTCACCTAGTTGTAGATTTCTCTGTATCCAGCATGCCATCTGCACATGGTAGGTGGGAAGGCCCCAAGTGGATGGCTTAGAGAGGTGGTTGACATGGGACTCGAAACCCAGGCTACCACTTCATAGCATTGTGACCTTCAGCCTCTCTAAGGCAGCTTTCTCATCTGACAATGAGGATAGAATGACTAATGCACAGTGCTGCTGTTGTTAGCATAACATGGAATATTGTCTATAAAGTACATAATAGGTCTTCCAAAAATGGAATTCGCCATTACTATTGTTAGTACTGTTGAAAAGGGGAGTGTAAAGGCCTATTGGAATTGTGGACACAAACACAGATGGTAAGTGATAGGGATGAAGGCGATTTGGGGCCAATAATTAAATATTAACTTACACAATATATTGTGTGCTTGAGACCAGAATGATATGAAAATTGAGAGTTGAAGACATCTGGATGTTTGGTTTTATGTATCAGACTAGCCACCTGGATGATTCTACTCTTACTTTTTCTCTGTATTTTAAACTGTTTTTTGAGGGGAGAAATTGAGAGGGGAGAAGTGGGGGGGGGAGGTTAAAATAACAGAATTTTGCTCCTGGAGACACCTAGTAGGCTTAAACTGTGTTAAGTTGGAACACACTTCGTCAGTCTCAACGCTATTGACATTTGGGGCCAGATAATTCTTTGTTATGCAGGGTCAACCTATGCATTGCAAGGTGTTTAACAACATCCCTGTCCTCTACCACCAATTGCCGTTAGCACACTGACCCCACCTGCCATCTTCTGACAATCAAAAATGTTTGAGGGGGTCTTTGATAGACACATAAACCAAAAAGCAAACATGGAGGTGATAACCCCGTTGTTACTGACAGAATGGAGTTGAAGAACATAAGTTTCATTCTGTAAGGCAAGGTCGTTTGCTAAGCATGAACACAGTGTAAGGCCAACTTACCAACCACGTCCCAGGGAGGAAGGTGTCATTCAGGAGGTAAGGAAAATTCATTCCATCTGATGGCAGTTTACTCCCAAGAGAGATGCCAGGTGGCCATAGAGTTTTATTGAGCACAAATAGTTTTATATATTTCCTCCCCCATCCTTTTTGGATTTTAGGTGCGCATAATCACCTTAATTATAATCTTTGATTCAAGACATCCTGTAATCATCAGTCCATGTGGTCAGCTATCATTTATTTAGACACTTTGGTGGTTATTTTTAAATGATGTTATTCATATCTAGTAACAAATTATCCAGAACTAAATTAGAGATGTAACAGTTACATACTTCTATGCATATGGTGGTCCTCTGCCTAGTCTCCTGCTTCTCCCACCTGAGAATCATCATCCTGATACATATTCTGCCTACATTTACCAATAGAATTTAATTCCTTTACCTCCACAGGGCAGAGCGAGCAATGCTGGAAAGAGAGGTCAGAAATGAACTTAAGGAAAGCTTCCTCAAGGAAACCAGGAGGGAAGCAAAGGGTTTCCTTTTATCAGATGGTGCTGAGACTTGTATGTTCCCTTGTATTTTTGTCAGGATACAGGGTGTCCCTAGAAACTAAATATATGCCCATAAAACTTTAAGAGGATCCTGCAAAGTGTTTAGAACTTGAATGGTTGTGACTTTTTTTATTAGTGTAAAACTACTTTTGTCAAATTAAACACATGATGATGATACTGGGCATCTACAAACTGACATCTGCAAACCCACATTCTCATTTTGTTCCCCTTAATGCCCAAGTTTGTTGTTTCACATGCTGAGAATTTTTTAATGAAAAACAAGTAGCCTTTCTATGGATTAGTGCTCCCTCAATTTTGAGTTTTCTGATTTTATTTTCTTGCACAATGCAAAGAGTCCTTTCAAAAATAGAATAATACCATTTCAGAGTTGATCCAGTGCAACATCTCCCCCAGGATAGTACATTAATAACAAATGACAATGTGATGACAGATTCAGGTTTATAATTTCATTGTATATTTGTAATCTATTCAAACCATGCTTCAGAAATAGGAAAGTGGTTGACAAATTGCAACATACCCACGATGCCTGAGTTTTTTTGAGTTTGCAGAGGAGCTGTGGCTCCAAGTTCCACTGCAAACCACATGATACTACTAAACTCATCAAGTCAAGGAAGGAGTGACAATGAGCCCTCATTAAAGAATAAGCTCCACTGCACAGGGATCTTTTTCTGTCTAAGTCACTGCCACATCTCCAGAATGTAGCACAAAAACGGGTGTGTAATAGTATTGTCATTTGGAAAACCAGAATCCTGGTGGTAAATAACAGTCAAGTCTAGTTCTTGAGCACATTACACCTGCAGTGCCCTGTGCTGGGTGGTCTACTTTGGTAATTGAGTTTATCCTGCACAGCATGGGTGTTATTAGCATTATTGCTTTGTTCTTGAGAAAACTGAGGCCCACAGGAGTGAAATAATTTGCTGTAGGTGACACAGCCAATAAATATAGAACAAGGATTTGAGCCATGTAGTTCTACTATCCTGTCTTCTCATAAACTAGAAAGACATGTAATGGTGACTTGGCTTCTTGTTTTGGTTATGCCATCAGCAAAGTAATGCTGCACAAAATTATAGGTCCCCTGAGTATCAGAATGGCTTTCTTGAAATGCTAGGTTGATAATTGGTCAAGAAGAACCAGATATAAATAATCTATTTATAACCTTTAGTCTCGGATGCCAGTGTAGTTTAACATCCTTTAAGGTATTCAAAGAACACTTGCATTAATCTTGATTTCAAGTAGTTTAAGTTTTGGGTGGCATGCTCCTTCTTTATTTGTTTTTGTGTTTTGTTTTTTAAATTACTTCATCATAATCTTTGAGGTTCAAGTAGGTAATGAATTTCTTTTTTATTCCAGATAAATTCTGTTAAAAATCATATGTGCCTGGATTTGGGCAATTGTGATGTGGCTCAGAAAAAATGGAGATGAGATAAGACATACATGAACTTGAGCTCCCGACCCCCCTTTCTTCATGCCACATGTGCAATTTGGACATATATTTTTCTTTCAATGTATAGTCGGTTTCCTTAGCCCTTATAGAACTATCGAAAAAAGAATAAAGCTGCCCACGTAAATACTGGATTGCAGATTAACCTGCCCTATGACATATAAAGAAAAGGCAAGACTTTGTAGCCAAAGAAGTCTTTGCTTGAATCTTGACTCTACTGCTTTGCTACCTGTATGGCCTGAGATGGGGTACTTCATTTTTGAGCCCCAGTTTCACCTTTTCTGTAGAAGAAATAGTAAAACCTACCTAATAACACCACAATAAGGGCCATACTACTATTATTAGAAATTAAAGCACAAATAACAAGGAATGCCTTTGACCCATCCTTGGTGAAGCCAAACACCTTGTTGGATGGGTCTATGTTGTTTAGGTGTTTGATGATTTGTTCTTGGTCCATGTTTCCCAGCCATAACATTATGGCTGTAAATCAAATTTATTTAACAAGATACTTCCTTAACACTATGTAGCACACACTATTTAAAGACCCTTATGAATATTAACTCATTTCATCCTCATAGCACCATATTTATTATGACATCTACGTTCTTAGAACATCACAAACATCTCATGCTTTCTTTACAAAATCTCATTTCTTCTTAAGAATTGAGTATCACAATGCCGGATTTCGAGCTGTACTACAAAGCTGTGATCACAAAGACAGCATGGTACTGGCACAAAAACAGACACACAGGCCAATGGAACGGAACAGAGAACCCAGAAATGGACCCTCGGCTTTTTGGGCAACTAATCTTAGATAAAGCAGGAAAAAACATCCGGTGGAAAAAAGACAGTCTCTTCAGTAAATGGTGCTGGGAAAATTGGACAGCTACATGCAAAAGAATGAAACTTGACCAATCTCTCACACCATACACAAAAATAAACTCCAAATGGATGAAAGACCTCGATGTGAGACAGGAATCCATCAAAATTCTAGAGGAGAACATAGGCAGCAACCTCTACGACATCAGCCGAAGCAACCTTTTTCATGACACATCTCCAAAGGGAAGAGAAACAAAAGATAAAATGAACTTGTGGGACTTCATCAAGATAAAAAGCTTCTGCACAGCCAAGGAAACAGAAAAACTAAGAGGCAGCCCACGGAATGGGAGAATATATTTGCAAATGACACTACAGATAAAAGACTGGTATCCAAGATCTACAAAGAACTTCTCAAACTCAATACGCGAGAAACAAATAAATCAAAACATGGGCAGAAGATATGAACAGACACTTTTCCAATGAAGACATACAAATGGCTAACAGACACATGAAAAAATGTTCAAAATCATTAGCCATCAGGGAAATTCAAATCAAAACCACACTAAGATACCACCTTACGCCAGTTAGAATGGCAAAAATAGACAAGGCAAGAAACAACAATTGTTGGAGAGGATGTGGAGAAAGGGGATCCCTCCTACATTGTTGGTGGGAATGAAAGTTGGTACAGCCACTCTGGAAAACAGTGTGGAGGTCCCTTAAAAAGTTAAAAATTGAGCTACCCTATGATCCAGCCATTGCACTACTGGGTATTTACCCCAAAGATACAGACGTAGTGAAGAGAAGGGCCATATGCACCCCAATGTTCATAGCAGCACTGTCCACAATAGCTAAATCGTGGAAGGAGCCGAGATGCCCTTCAACAGATGACTGGATTAAGAAGTTGTGGTCCATATATACAATGGAATATTACTCAGCTATCAGAAAGAACGAGTTCTCAACATTTGCTACAACATGGACGGCACTGGAGGAGATAATACTAAGTGAAATAAGTCAAGCAGAGAAAGACAACTATCATATGATTTCTCTCATCTATGGAACATAAGAACTAGAATGATCAGTAGGGGAAGAAAGGGATAAAGAAAGGGGGGGTAATCAGAAGGGGGAATGAAACATGAGAGACTATGGACTATGAGAAACAAACTGAGGGCCTCAGAGGGGAGGGGGGTGGGGGAATGGGATAGGCCGGTGATGGGTAGTAAGGAGGGCATGTATTGCATGGTGCACTGGGTGTTATATGCAACTAATGAGTCATCGAACTTTATATCGGAAACCGGGGATGTACTGTATGGTGACTAACATAATATAATAAAAAATCATTAAAGAAAAAAAAATAAAGTGCTACACAGCTAAAAAAAAAACATTAAAAAAATAAGAAAAAAAAGAGTTGAGTAAATCAGGAGCACACATGTATTATGAATCTGACCTATACCATCTGTGTGTATACATGTGTGTGTATCTGGATCACACATTCTTTATTTCACTAATGAAACCCAAGCTGAGCTTCTTGTTTCCAAACCCCTGTCTTCTTTTGGGGTCACTTGAAACTTTGCTGTACCAGTTTCCATCTGTCATTTTCAGCTTGCAAAAACACTTTATTTTATTTTATTTTTGGTTATCAACATTGATGCAGAGCTATATGTTAGATACCTTGAAATGGCAGTCATCAGAACACAAATGTGTGACTTGGGGGGACAAAATTTGTACACATTTGTATGCACATATTTGTATACATATTGATTTTTGATGAACATACGAAGGCAGATATTGTGTAAATGTTTTTTTGCATAGTCTCAGGGTACTAAGATGCTGGAAAATGGGAAATGCTATTTGAATAGCAAGGTATGCACTATCTGTCCTCTGGCAGACGCATGGGAGCTGACAATTAATTACTAAGCTACAGAATATTAAATTATCCAGGGGATAGGAGATGATGTGGAGAACGACAATATTGTGAGAAGTTCTATGTACCTGAACTAGTGTTGAACTATCCAAAGACGTGATGTAGCTTTTTAAAGTTAAACCCATATTATTTATGTGATGATGACAAAATATAACCATGGCATCTTTCCAGGGTGACATGTTTCTAATTGCAATTAAAAACATTTGCTCACCTAGCTCTCATGTGAAAAAGAAACTCTGTGGTAACAAGTTGCAATCATCTTCATTAATGAGAAATTTTGCAGTTTTGGTACACTGAATTATTGGTTATCCTGCAAGGCTTGATAACAAATTATTTGGCATGGAAGTGTTGAGGAATTGTTAGAATAGAGTTTTCTGATCAGAATAATCTGCAAAATATAGGTGAATTCATTCAGCAACTATTTTTAAGCATCTACTGTGTTCTTGGGTTCTGAAATTGTGGTACAATGGGAAACAAGAACAATCCCAGTTACTTGTCCTGATGGGTCTTACGGTCCAGTGGATGAAACAAAAGATGGTAATCAATTACATGTAAGTGGACAAAGGTAGTTAGTACTGCAAAGGAGAGGTTCCCAGAACTATGCTGTGCTGGTGGGTAATAAGGGAACGTAACCTGGTCTCAGAAGACTAGCAGGGTAGCACTGAGATGGGGTTGGGATCATTTTTTGATGCTTATCAAAAGGCTTATCAGGGCTGCCTGGGTGGCTCAGTCATTAAGCGTTTGCCTTTGGCTCAGGGCATGATCCCAGAGTCCTGGGATTGAGCCCCGCTTCGGGCTCCTGTGCTGGGAGCCTGGTTCTTCCTCTCCCACTCTCCCTGCCGTGTTCCCTCTCTCGCTGTGTGTTCCCTCTCTCGCTGGTTGTCTCTCTCTCTCTGTCAAATAAATAAATAAAATTTTTAAAAAAAAAGGCTTATCAAAGTCCATACCCTTTGAAACCCCATTTTCACAATGAAGCATTTCCCCCAAAGGAATAATTTGAGGTGTGTTAAGCATTTTAGCTATAAAGACAAGGCATTGTTTTATTATAGAATTGTTGAAAATATCTTAAATATTCAAAAGTAAGCACTTAAATATATATTATCGGAAATTATATCGATTACCTGGGGTGCCTGGGTGGCTCAGTCAGTTAAGCATCCAGCTCTTGGTTTTGGCTCAGGTCATGATCTCAGGGTCGTGGGATCAAGCCCCAGGTCCGCCTTGTGCTCAGTGTGGAATCTGCTTGAGATTCTCCGTCTCCCTCTTCCCCTCCCCCTGCTCACATGTGCTCGAAAGAAAGAAAGAAAGAAAGAAAGAAAGAAAGAAAGAAAGAAAACCTTAAAAAATTATATTGACTACCCTAAATCTTTTAAAGTCATGGAAAATGTTTTATTATAATAAAAGATGCTATAAGAGTAGTTACAAAATAGTATTTTAAATGCTTTTGCCTTTACCCCTACCCTGTCCTTTCTTGTTACTCGATTTATCCTATTTGATTTCATATATCTCAATAATCAGAATAACAGCACCAGTAATAGCTGCTCATACTAACACTTAGCACAAGCCAGCTGTGTGCAGAATATTATTTCAAATGATCTCATGTAAACCAGTGAAATAGGTATAACATTTATTTCTTTTTGTATATCAAGACTTTTAAATATGTTAACACAGGTATGTATGCTCTATGCACCAAAGAAAGAATTGTTTCAGTGTTCGCACTATTCACCATAAGCTTCCTTATACCATCTTATCTAAGAGAAATCTCTTCTTTTTTGTGTGACAGCGTTCTGCCAGGAGGGCTGCAGATATGGTGGCACATGTGTGGCTCCTAACAAATGCGTCTGTCCTTCTGGATTCACAGGAAGCCGCTGTGAGAAAGGTAACCTTGCCTGTTTTGTTCTTTGGGGGGGTAGGGAGTGAAGATAGAGAGAGTGACTTCCAGAGAGAATGGATCTGTCTCTCTGGGTATAGTGCTGCAGGATGGCTTGATATGTCATGTTTGGATGATGGATATACCTCTCCCAAAGTGGGTATCTTTTGATTACTGCATATTAGGCACCTTCCGTTTGAAAATAGGGCTTCTTTTGCTCTTCCTCCAGTGTGTCTAATTTAGCAAGGTCCAGTCTTTTCTCTGCGATAGTTTGCAGTGTGCATTTTTAGTGCTAATTAGAGATAAAGCCTCACGAACTGACCTGCCCCACTTATCATCTATTGGATAGCATCACACGCAACTATTGGAGTTTTAACAATCCGCTGCATCAACGAATCTAAATTAGAACCACATGCTCCTTGCGTAAAAGCATGTTAAATAACTCCAGCAGGTTTATTGGTGTGCTTGGAATTTTATTCTAATATTGGTTTATTACAAACATTATCCTTCATGGACCTGGTAATATAAGCCGATTAGTATTGGTAAGATTCCACTATGTGCCCCTTTCTATTTTCAGTAAATGTAGTGTTTACACTCGGTGCTATTTGGTGAGATCCAGCTCTGTCATTAATTGAAGGAGTCTTCCTACCTTTGTGTAAGTGAAATTTGACATTCAATGTGAGTGTGCCAGTGTTTGTAATCAACACAAGCAATGGGTCTATACCATATAAAACTAAATATTTCAGTGTATTTGTCCATGAGTTTTATTAGGGTAAAACCGCTGTACTGTATTTTTCTGAGAAGGGAAAAGCACACCTGACACTTACCATAGGACAGTAGAGAAAAGTGGAAATACGATGTTGTCATCATCATTCCTATTATTTGATGAAGGGGAGGATGTCTTCATCTAATGCCAAAGATCTAAGCAAAGCTCTTTTTTCCTTCGTGTTTAAAGGTTTCATTTTTTTAATAAGCCTATTTATTATGCCCCAAATTGTCCAACATATTACATTGTGCTGCCTGTATATTTAGAAGGCAGCCCGATCCTTTCAAAAACATGTCAAAATTCACATAAATTATTCAACAAGGAATTCAACAATGTGCATGCCATTGTTTCCATATTTTCTGATATTACCAACAAATCAAGTCACATTTATTAAATAATATTAATCGGCTTATCCTTAAAAAGAGACCTGTAAAGGAGCCAAGTTCTGCCTCTGAGCAGCGTGAGAACATTACCACATGGAGCTGAAATATTCTTGCCAAAAGCAAAGAAACTTAATGGTAACTTAACACGCCTGCCTTTATTGCACTACATTGGATTTTGATTAGGTTTTCTGAAATGAAAAAAAAATCTAAAGGTTTCGCCTTATTTCCGCTAGAATTGCTATGTTTCCCTAAAATGAGTATACAGGGATTCGTGGGGACAGGATGGTGATGGTGATGTTGATCATGACGGATACTACTACTGATATACGATCTATCATGTACTAGTTACGTCTCAGGCCTTGTAAATGAATGCTTTAATATTAACAACAAACGAGATTGATATCATTACTCCAGTTTTATACAGATGGCAAACTAAAGCTTTAGCCAGGTGAAGCAATCTTTGCAATGCTAACAGAGCCAGTATTAGAACTGAGAATAAAACATAAGTTGCATTACACAAAGCCTGCGTTAGAAACCCTTGTGTGTGTTTCTCAAGGATAATACGTGGACTTCCTGTTAAAATCCAGATTCCTGCACTTCTGCCCCATACCTGGTGAATCAGAAAGTCTGGTAAGGAAGGTCCCCAAATCTATACTTTCACCAAGCACCTCATGTTGCCTGTTAGAAAGCAGTTGTTATATTATTGTTGAGATACTTAACCAGAACTCCTGTGAAGTTCTCACTCTTTTTACCTTTTAAAGAATTAGGGGAGAGCATTGATCTTAGACCAGGGTCTGAGTCAGTGGCAGCTCAGGAAAAATTAATTGTGGTTTCTGATGGCTTGTTCAGTTGACCTCTGGCCTTTTCTCTGCTTAGTAAGTGGTTGGTTGAATCAGTGCTTACATTCTGGTCCATAAAGTGGAGCACGAAAAATAGAGATAAAGGAGGAAATCAAGACCAGAGGGAAAAATAAAACAAGGACTGGCAGGACATGGGTTCCTACCTAAATGTTACAAATATACATGTTGACTTTGAGGGTAAGAATTGCATTTTCTTGAATATGTGCACAGTTATTGTAAGGTTAAAAAAAAAAAGTGTCTCCACGTGAGATGCTATCTCCCATCAGTAGGAAAGCCGTTCTCTTTGATACTAGCCAGTATTATAATTCTGAAAGATTTTTTATGAGTAGAATAAAGTACATATTTTCCAATTGTGTGCAAGGGAGGTAGGTGAATTGTAGGAAAATACTGAAAGCCTGTGCCATATCTTATCTGAATTACTTTGTCATGTTGATCATTAGTAATAAACATTAAATAATTCTGTTTTCCATTGAATAGTGATGTTGGATGCCTTGAGTCTCAGGGTACAAGGGAAAAATGCAAATGCATTATGAATGTCTCATAGCATGATTAGACTAAATCTTTTGTTTCTTTCAATTTTAGGGCTAATTAAATGGTCTCATTTGAGCTATATGGAATTCACTTATGTTTAGTCTCAAAATGTTTCCTGTGGTCCCCATGGTTATTGGTTTTATCCATTGTGATATTCAGCCTTTCAGAATACAAGCACATTTAGTTAAATCATTGAAATCATTTAGTAAAGAAAATGCCTATCTAGAATTTAATGATGGTAAAACACCCACCTGTGTTTGGTATATAACACAAAGATGAATAACTCTGCATTTATTTTATATTGAGAGATTTTAGTAAATGTAAACTTTTCATAATCCCACTCAAGATAAACAAAATTTAACCCCCTTGGTTTCTGGACAGTGCGTTATGTTGGCTCTTCTCTGTGCCCTTACCTTTGATTTGGTTTCACCATAAACATTGAGATGTGTAATGAGAGAGAAGAGTGAAGAATGAGAGGAGTAGTTTTGCTACTTTTAGGATAGAAAGGGCTGCTGGAGAAAGCTTTCTTGTTGACCTAAGAATGCTAACAGGACATCATGCCACACTGACATAATGTAGCCAAACATAAGACAAAATGAAACAACAGAAGAGACTTTTCAAATGTGAAATCAAAGAGCTACACTAAATCCAAAAGTAGGTTACCTACCGTAAAACAGAGCACCATCTTTTGGGAACTGAATGAGATTAAGTTTTCTACTTAGCATTAAGCAAATTTGCAAGCAAGGACAAGTCGAGATTACATACAAGGTATCAACCTGTGTGTAATTAAGGGTTTCTTAACCTTGACAGTATTGACCTTGTGGCAGATAATTCTTTGTTGTAGAGGGCTGTCCTGTGCTAGGATTTGAAGCAACATCACTGGACTCTATACCCACTAAATACCATTAGCTGTGTCATCCCCAGTCATGACAAGCAGAAATGTCTCTTGATATTGCCAAATAGTCTCAGGGAGGCAGAATTAATTCCTGTGGTCAACACTGGGTTTAAATTAGCATTTAAAAAGTCTTTTACAAAAATGGTATGTGTGTATATATGTGTGAGTGTATATGTATGTGTGTGTGTTTATGTGTGTGTGTCTGTACACACACATGTATGGTTTAGGTAAATGTATCAGTGTTAGTTGATAATATAAAAATTATAAGCATTTTTTGCTAGAGAAAATATTTTAAAGCATCTGTTGATCATTTTTAGAAGTGCCTAGAATTGCTGTAATTTAGAACATTCTTGACAATCAAGAACCAGAGACTGGCTGATACCCATCATATGGTATGTGAGGCACACCTTCTTGTGGTTCTAGGAACAAGGTTGATATGGAAGCTGGGCTGGTTCTCCATCCACTTCCTCCCAGTGACAGTGTAAACACGTGAATGCTTCAACCCCACCCAGGAAGCACATGACCCTAACCCTTGTGTTCTCCTGAAGGAAGAGAAATCCTTTATTTTCTTTCTTTCTTTCCTCCCTCCCTCCCTCCTTCCCTCCCTCCTTCCCTCCCTCCTTCCTTCCCCTTCTTTCCTTCTTAGCATGTGCAAGCGGGGGAAGGGGCGGGCAGAGGGAGAGAAAGAATCTTTGGGGCTCAGTCTCACAACCCTGAGATCATGACCTGAGCTGAAATCAAGAGTCAGACGCTTAACTGATTGAGCCACCCAGGTGCCCCTGTTCTTTCCTTTTTTTAGAAGAAAGTTTTCAATATATGTAATGTGATAATGTCTCATAGTATAAAACTTAGATGCACACATTTTAAATGGAATTTTCTCTAAAATGATTTCTCTCTGACAATACTAGGCAGTCACTTTTAGTAGGTGTTTTGACTGGGATATAAATGCAGGTGTTTTGTGTGGTGGTACGCACAGGACAGCTAATTTTACTGCCTTTCCCTATTTGTATATTCCATGAATTCTAAATTGTATAAATCCTGGCACTCATAACCAACATCTTGTGAATCAGACAGTGAGAACTGGGCAGTACTCATCAAACTATAGGCTAGACCATAGTGTAATGTAAAAAACTGGGAAAAAATATGCTGGTATTATAAAAATAGCAGACCTTAATCTGCAAGCCTTTCCAAAGCATATTAAGAACCTGATCAAAAATATTCAGGGACATCAATAAATAGCAAAAAAAAAAAAAAAAAAAAAATCCCAAAAAACAAACACGTTTGACAGTGTTATCCATTGGCAATATAATTTCCAATAGCTATTGTTTTCTTATTGTGGTTATCTGGATTTTCTCATACAATAAATATTCTTCGTGTTTATTTTAAACTTGTAAAAATCATTACTACAAAGAACATAAAAACTCACAAAAAGGACTTCATTTTTCTCAGTTCCTGGGGGTCTTTTACCTTTTCCTTAAAAGGAAATGACTTTTAGCCAGATAATTTATTCTGTTCCTTTCCCTGTGCCTCAGGAACTTGCAGATAGATAGACAGAGGGTAGCAGTTTGCCCTGAGTGTGTTATCCATCCACCAGGTAAAAAGAATGGTCAGAAACAAAGACTTCGTATCCTTCCAGATTTTAAATACTGCTCTGGGTTTGAGAGAGCTGTACGGACATTTATCTATATGCATTTTCTCTGCCCTCCCTTGTTTCAGGGAAACATTTTAAGAGCTTTTAAGAAGGTGGGTAGTAGTTCCATTCTGTAAATGGAGAAGAGAATACTTTTTCTTTTTCCTCTCCAGGTGTCACAGGAAGGCATGTGGGAAAAGGATGAGTGCAAATGTGCCTGTTCAAAGTCCTAACAGTTAGGAGACTTATCTACCTTTTCTCAGCAGGAGCTTTCTCTGGTGGGCTGGCACATGTGCAGGCTCAGGAAATGGCGGCTTCTGTTACTAAGGTTGCTGCCGTCACGTAGCCAGTAGGTGCCGGAGTAAACAGTGTTTTGGTGGCATCATTTAAAAGGGAGATAGGAGGATTTGAGGTTTCTCTGAGTCGACCCCACCAAAAAGGAATGCACACAGATGCTCTGTCAAAATTTCATTGAAGTCATCAGAGTGTGAATTTGCTTGGGGAGCTATGACCTGCTCCGGGTATTTCCAGAAATAGAGACTAGCAGAGGAGAGACATTGTAGTGGAGGAAGAGGGGAGCCCAAACCCACTAACACTGAGTTCATTCACCTCAAGTACCTTGTGCAGTACCTTCTTCTTGTCCTCAACTCCACCCACTCACCTTTTCTTCTTTTTTCAGCGATGGTGGAGAAATTGGGTCAGAGGTCCAACACACTTCCCCATGGCTCCAAAATGGGATTGCCACTTAACCCTCAGAGCTGCTTGGCGCTATTTCAAAACCCTGTCCTTGACCTGCCAGGATCACCATTTTGCCAGATTTCAGGCATAGGGAAAAATACCTCCAGGCATTTTTCATTCTCATCTCCTTGAAACAGAGCGCGTTTTCAACTCATTTAAGTACAACCATAAGGAGTGATACCTTTTGTTCACAAACAGGGACTTGGACTATACATTAGGGATGCGAGCTGGGGATGGGGGAAAAGACTGGACTAAGGGACAGAGGTCTGAGTTCTGATACTAGGTGTGCCTCATGAAGTGTTTAGCCTCTGTGAAATGAAATTTGCATTAGCCTACTGCCCAGCTAAGTCCCCAAAAGTCTGCATCTGTTACTTCTTGTGAGGCAGCTAGTTTCACCCTTTTGAACACGGAGGTGTGTTATTCAGCCAGTCACTAGTGGAGTTGGGGTTCTAACCCATGTATGGCTATTCCAAAGTTCATACACCTTCCAGTCATGTTTTGCCTCTTGATTGCATTACCTGTGTCCAAGGGCACTTAAACGAAACAGATTCTATGGAAGACCAGATATATTTTGTTCTCCTATGACGAATGAGCCATAATTTCCTGCTTCATTATGTGCATTGTTTTTACGTATTCCTTTCAACTTCTTTGTTGTGCCTTAGGCAGGAAGAGAGTAAACAAAATAGGGGTTAAGGGCACAATCTCTGAAGCCACACTAGCTCATTTTGAGATGGGGTTTCAGAACCTATGCTAATGGGATCAGATATATGTAATGTTTCTAAGCTTGATAGCCACTAAAAAGAGGGCTATTAGTGTTATTTATTTCATAATATTATGGTGAGATTAAATGAAATCATCGATTTAAATCACTTGATAGATTCCTGGCATTTAGGAGGTGTCTGGAAATGATATCTATCGTTAATTCTGTTCTCAATTTACTAGGCGATAAAATTGAGACTCAAAAATCATAGGCTACTTCCCCAAGGACACTCGGCAGGTAAATGGTGGAGCCATGCCTTCTGTTCATCTGCTACTACCAAGGTCGCTAGTCTTTCTGCCAGCTCTTGTGGCCTTGCACCGTACCATTCAAAGTGTTTTTATTCACGTCATCTTTAACAATTCATATCCTCTCTGGTCCCATAAACATTTTATATAATTTTGTATCAAGCAAACACATTCATTTATGCCCCAGAGTTTTGCTCTGGGGAAAGAGNTGAGTTAATTCGCTTGAAACAATGGCATGAACTAGATATGGTTCTTGGAGATGATATTTTCTTGCTATTGTTTCCCATTTGTTGGAGTTGAGATTGAAGACATAACACCAAGTTCTCATTCCATTATTGATAGCATAGGTGGCTTTGTACCTAGGCAGAGGTGAGACCTCATCGAAAAGGTTACCCACTGTTCCTTCTACAAATATTTCCTTACCCCTTTCTTGATTCCCCAAATTCACATAGAAAAACAACATTGTGATTCTCAGTTTGGCACCAGGAAACCTGGATACTCTTCCCAAATTCCACTCTTGACTATCTATGTGATGGGAGCACCGTCAGCCTTTCTGTATAACATGGGAGTAATCCTCTTAGCAAAACCTTAACATGGTCCAAGCTCATTCATCAAACTTCCTTAGGAATTTCCACTGAGAGAATAATCAGAGATGGGTACATGAATGGGGTTTGAGGATATACTTAAAACTTTGAAAGGATGGCATTTGAAATATTAATACACCGGAAGCAACCTAGGTTTATAACAATAGAGAATTAGTGAAATAAATTACAGGTAATGATTGTCTGGAACCTTTAAAACCTACAGAGGAAGAGTATTTAATGAGATGGGAGATGTACACTTAAGAATATAAACTCTGGAAGCATACTGTCCAATTCTGCAGCCTTGCTCTATTATCTTGGGAAGTTACTTCTATCTTTTGTGCCTCAGTTTCTTGATTGAAAAAATGAGAATCAGAAGAGTACTGCCCCAATGGAGAATATTTTTAAATTTTCCTGGATCTGGGGAGCACGCTCTATGCACTAGACATTATAAAATAAAAATGGCATGTTCAGTATGAGTCCAGTTTTTATGCACAGACACACAGGCACTGTGCACAGAAAAAAATGCCAGGAAGATGCTGATCTCACTATGGCTTATCAGATCCTTGTGTTATTTGGGAGCTTTCAGGACTAAAAAAAGTCTCAGTTAAGCAACTAAGTCAATATTGTATTAACACTAAGTAGTAACTTTTTACTGTCCCCACTCATCTGGCTGCCTCGATCTAAGAAGTCTACAGTGAGAAGCAGGTATGGACAGTTTCCCTTTTTTTCTTTCAGTATGCTATTTTAAAATTCATAGGTGTCCTGAGTCTTACCCAGGGTGAGAGTGTTATGGGAGAGAGGATAAGGCCTCATAGAACCAGTACGGTGGTCTTCCAGCATTGAGGTCTTCTGGATGGGAGATGTGCAGCTGCTGGTTCTTGCTTCGTGAGATGCTTTGGTGAAGGTCTTCAGTCACTAGGGCTTTCCAAGTGAAGTTCCATTGACACGGACAACCTTTTCATCCTTCTGTAGCTCTAAACTTGTGAAGGTCCCCTCCTCTCTTGTGACTCCTTGGCCCTGTAAGATTCACAGATAACTAGGTGGAAGCTATGACACTCTTCTGTAGGATCCCCACAAAGCAGATACTGTTCCCCTCCATCACCCCAACTGCAGCCTTCTCTTAATGTGGTTTTTTGTTTGTTTTTGCTCTGCCATGTGGCTGAGGCAGCCACAGATCCAGGCATTAACTTTTAGATTTCTGAGGTATGAATCAAATACCAGTTGCTATGTCCTTCACTATCCGGAGGACATTTGTGTGTGTCCTTGAAGTCTGTCACCAGTCTGCGAGCCTTCAGAGGAAGGTCTTCCCTCTCTCCCTCCACTCCCCTCCCCCCAAAAGAATTCACCTAGAGCAGTTAGCATGCCAGAAAAACTTTCTTGAACAAAATCCTTACTTTGGGCCTTGTCAACATACCTTGTTGAATTTCTAGACCTTTGTTTACAAATCTGGAAGGTGGTTAGTGTAGGCACAATTGATTTTTGGAAGTATTGTAAAATAATCTAGCACTCAGCTTCGGAATGCAGGGATCCTTAATGCATTATCATCTGCCAGATCTCTGGCATGGGAGAAGTCCAGTTTAAATACCCTATTACATTTGAGTTCAGTAAACACTTGATAAATGAATAAATGAATGGGTACAGGGAAGGACCTTAAATTTCACATGGTCCAGTCTTTTCATTTTGTAAATCGCAAGTCATAATAACTCCAATTGAAATCTCATTTAAAAGACACCTAAGTCAAACTATATCATATTGGGATGGAGGACAGAAATGCCGTTAATATAAAAATTTCGTGTATTTTAAGTAGCTCTGTCAGCATGCCTTTCGAGAAAGCAAAGTGAAGGGAGCCAATCTTTTTAATAGATTGGTCTTCCCCATCAAATAAACGAAAGCTATTAGCTATTACCTTGTCTACTTAGTAAAGCAGAAAATAATTCCTGACTCTTTATATGACGAGCAATTCTTGTTCCCCACCAGGAAAGCTCACACTACTGAACTGTGAAAGTCAGGAGTTTGGTTCATATACTCATTTTTAATCCTATACCCTGGGGAATACAAACACCACTGTAACTTGAAGCACAATGGCTAACCGGAAAGGAAGTCCAAGTGTCTGTGAAAATATGACCAACTGGAACCCAGAAATTACAACCTTTCTCTAGTAACCAGTATCTAAGAATTCTTTGTATCCCAGAATACATACTATGCTATAAATCATGTGGAAAAAAGACTAATTGAAGCCAATAGACAGACTGAGAGGGAATATAACTCTTGCGATTTGCATCACTCTCTCCTCATAGAATCCACTGATTAGAAAAGGTAGTTGCCTGAATATGTTCAGTCGGGTCCAAAATATGATAAATCAAACATCAGCATGTATGCATTCATTCTGGTAATGGTTGAAGAGATAAGCAGTTTCTGGCTTGGTGGGCTAATGTGATTTTAAAGCATTCTCCAGTTTAACAGAGACCTTAAAGTTATCTGTGGGTGGCCACAATTTTAGCTAAAGTAGATTGAGTCCATGAGGGGACACTTTATCTTATAAGCACTGAGGAGGTACTGAAAGGTTTTCTTATCATGATTTCATTTTGTTAAGGAATACCGTGCTGAGAAAACCTTTCATTACCTTCTCAGTGCTTAGGAGATAAAGGCAAATTCCACCGCGTGATATACAAAGAAAGACCTCGGTGACTGGTCTTACCTCTCTAGCTTTATCTCCTCCTTCTCCTTCACATAATCTACAGTCCTGCCTGTTCTAAACTACTTCTGGCCATTGAAATGCACCTTTTATTTATTTAGTTTTACCAATCCCTGAGCTTTTCGTTGTAATGTTCTCTCTGCTGGCAGCACACCGACTTCCATGTTGCTCACAGATATGTTAATTTAAAACAATAGAAAAGAGTGGTCATTGAGGCTCTCCAGTAATCTAGAATACCTCTGATCCTTCTCCGTCTCACGTTGCTCCTCCTGTGGTCTCCCTCATTGGTCTTCCAGTCGATAGCAGGGATCTATCCTTTCACATTCCCTGGATCAAGATCTTGAAATCGTTCTTGACTTTTGGTTTTCACTGCATATCTAAATCTTTGCTTGGCCTCGAACATCTATCTGGAATCTAAATTACACATCTCTACCACTATCATTCTCGGACATGACCTCATCATCTCTAATCCAGATGAACGTAGAAACCTGACCTACCTTCCTTTCCCTGTGGTGCAATTATAGTCTCCGTTCAACAAAGTAATCAAGGGGACATTGTTAAATAATTTAGATCTAGTCATTCCTCTGTCCCAAATCCTCTATAGTTCCCTATTTTCACACAGTCGAAGTCATTACAATGGCCTGTGAGACTACACACTCTGGGTCCCCTCCCCGCCGTTACCTACCTGCCCCCTTCAGTTCAGTGTGCTCCCCTCACTTGTATGCCATCTTTTCCAGTCATAATGGTCTCCTTGATTTTCTGAGAACACAGTAGTCCTGTTTCTTTTACTCTTTGGTTTGCTTAGAATTTTCAGCTCCCTCATGTTACGTATTTGTTCAAGAGTTATCTCCTCAGAGAGACCCTCATCCCTAACTAAAATAATACATGTCCTGGGGAGCCTGGGTGGCTCAGTTGGTTAAGCATCTGACTATGGCTCAGGTCATGATCTCAGGAACCTGGGATCCAGCCCCACGTCAGGCTCTGCATTCAGTGGGGACTCTGCTTGTCCTTCTGCCCCTCCCACTGTGCACCCCCCCAAATAAAATAAAATAATACATGCCCTCCTCCTGGTCACTGTTTTATTGTCTTCGAAGCCTTTGTCACTGTCTGATATGATCATGCTTTTCTTTGTATGGTCTGATGGCCTGCCCAGGATTTAAGCTCCATGAGGAGGGGCTTTTGGTCTTATTGCCACTGTACCTTTAGTACCCAGAACAGTGCCTGGCACACAGCAGTTGACCAAAATATTTTTTGAATCAATAGATAGTAAGGATCTCTTAGTTTTTGTGGTAGTCTCCAAAGACACAATACTATTTTCATGGTATATCTTGGGAAGAATAAGAAAATTATTGTTGTCAATCACACACCCTTATTCCTGATATTTTTAGGTCATATGTAGTCAGAATTATCCTTGATTTCTCCTTCACCCTCACTTCCCCATTAGTTACTGCAGTCTTTTTTTTTTTTTTTTTTCCTCTCCATCCTACTGCCTCATCTGAATCATTAGAATGGTTTTTGCCTGGAATGGCTAGAAGGCAAGTCTTTAGACCCCAAGTCCATTTCCTCCCTCAGGAAAAAAATATTCTTCCTGCATTGCAGCCAATATCAACGCTGTAAAATACAAATACGATCAAATTACTTCTGTGCTGAGAAACCTTAAATGGTCTCCAGTACCTGTGGCATAAACTCCAGCTTCCTTTCAGTAGTATTGCTGACCCACTCTGAGCCACTTCCCCATGCCACGTTATAATCAATCCCTTCCCACGCTGACCTTTTTCAGATTTTCTCAAAGCAATAATCTTTCTACCTCAGGCCCCTGCCTGTGGTATTGGCTCTATGTGGAACTCTTTGCTTGCTTTCTCCACTTTCCTTTTTACCCCACCATAACCAGTCCTCAGCTTCCCTTGTTCTTTCACACAGATCTTAGCTTAAGCTGTTGTTCAAAAATATTTTCTGCCTCCTTGGTCAAGGTCACTCCCCTTCCAGCATGCTGCACATCAACCTGGGTTTCCCTTTCCTAAAATGTATCACACGTGACTGCCTGTTGACTTGTTTTCTCTCCCCTCTCTTCCTACCACCCATCCCTGTAGCATAGCTGACAGACATAGCTTAACTTCTCTCCCTTGCCCCGCAAAACCTACAAAATATTAACTTGATATAGCAATTATTATCCCACAGTATCTCCAAACCAAAATATGTGTCCTAATCACTTTTCTTTCATCCCTGTTGCTACTCTCACACCAAGGTGTTAATGATAAGAAATCTAGAAGAGATCATATGGGATTTGTATAGCATGTTTCTGAATGACAGCAGCACTGGTATCTATGAGAAAAACTTTGATACGTAAACTAGGTGGTTCATTTTAGGATAAGTAAGTTCCTCTTTCCTCCCTGGCCTGTCAGAGCATATCCCTGACCCTACTAAGCACAGCCAGATATGGTGATTCCCAGGTTCTTAAATCGCCAAGCAGTCCTTCTGGATTGGACTGCTTGATTAGAACAGTTAAAGGCTGTAAATTGCACTTTTAAGCACTTTCTGATTTACTCTCAGCAAATTATTATGACACTCTCTTTCATTAAAAATGATGTCAAGCAACCAATGACAAGCTTTAACTTTTCTAGATGTTTGGTCTTCAGATATGTGGAAGTATCACAGTCACTTGTGTGTTCCCTATAAACTCCGTGCATTAGTATTTTGAAGACATTTATGGTTGTTTTTATTTTTTTATTTAAATTCAATTAACCAAGGTATAGTACATCATTGGTTTTTGATATAATATTCAATGATTCATCTGTTCAGTATAACACCCAGTACTCATCACGTCATGTGCCGTCCTTAATGCCCATCACCCAGTTACCCCATCCCACCACCCACTTCCCTTTCCATAACCCTTAGTTTGTTTCCCGCAGTCAGGAGTCTCATATGGTTTGTCTCCCTCTCTGATTTCTTCCCATTCAGTTCCCCACCACCACCCCTACTGTCCTCTGCACTATTCCTTATGTTCCACATATGAGTGGAACTATATGATAATTGTGTTTCTCTGATTGACTTATTTCATTTACCATAATCCCCTCCAGTTCCACCCATGTCCAAGTAAATGGTGGGTATTCATCCTTTCTGATGGCTGAGTAATGTTCCATTGTATTATGCATCACATCTTCTTTATCCATTCATCTTTTTTTTTTTTTTAAGATTTTATTTATTTATTTGACAGAGATAGAGACAGCCAGTGAGAGAGGGAACACAAGCAGGGGGGGTGTATATTAACATCTTGAGGAACCTCCATACTGTTTTCCAGGGTGGCTGTACCAGCTTGCATTCCTACCAACAGTTTAAGGGTGCCTGGGTGGCTCAGTTGGTTAAGCATTTATGTATATAAAGAACATTCCAGCAAGAGGGAACACCACGTGCAAATTTCCCGAGGTGTTTTTCTCTACATAATTTTTTGCCGTCTCTGGCATTGTTTCTCTGATCTCTGAAGATTGGAGTCAGAATGGTGAAGGAATATTTAAATACTTATCATTTAATGCTTAGGCTAGATCTTGTGCTAAGTGTTTGACATATTATGTTATATAAACCTCAACTCAGAAACCAGTCATTGATCAGCATCTTCCAACCCCATATCGCTTACCTAATTTCATCAGATAACTCTGTAGTGTTCCCACTTGCCATCTTTCAAGCCCATAAGCACACCTCAGGAAATTTGCACGTGGTGTTCCCTCTTGCTGGAATGTTCTTTATATACATGATTTATTTCTTTACCTCCTTCAGGTCCCTACTCAGATATCACTTGTCAGCGTGGTCTTACCTACAATCTGTTAAAATTGCAGCCCCACCTGGCTGGCACAGTCAGAAGACTGTGCAACTCTTTTTTTTTTTTTTTTTAAAGATTATTTATTTATTTATTTGACAGAGATAGACAGCCAGCGAGAGAGGGAACACAAGCAGGGGGAGTGGGAGAGGAAGAAGCAGCCTCCCAGCGGAGGAGCCTGATGTGGGACTCGATCCCGGAACGCCAGGATCACTCCCTGAGCCAAAGGCAGATGCCTAACGACTGTGCTACCCAGGCGCCCCAAGAGTGTGCAACTTTTGATCTCTTTGAGCCCCACGTTGGGGGGGGGGTAGAGATTATTAAATAAATAAAAACTTTAACCGACTAACATTTCACCCCCCAAATTTGCTACAAACAATAATAATTACTCCTTTCTGTGTTTTTTTACCCCCCTCACCGTACTTGCCACCATTTAAGGCATTGACTATATCACTTATCTGTCTTGTTTATTGTGTCTTCCTCCCACTGAGAGGCTGACTACATGGATGGCAGAGACTTTTGTCAATGTTTGCAACGTAGCTCCAGCTCTCAGAAGAGTGCCTGACACTTAGCGTGCACTCAAAAAATACTTAGTGAATAAATGAATGATTATGCTCATTTACTGAGTCAATTGAGATTAAAAACCGCCAAGTAATATGCCCAAGATTATAGGGCTAACAAGTGTCAGAGCTGTGATTTGAGCAGTTCTTTTTGCCTCAAAGCCCAGGCTTTTAAACACCATCCTTCGCAGTCCTTTTCAGAAAGGCGAAGCTGATTAAAAGGGCTTTGACACTTTGCCAGAGTACATCTCTTGCGCGTTGTTTTTCTTCACTGAACTCTGAATTCTGAGTGTGCCACTGTGATTCCTCTGTATACTGTCTACACCACATTGATGGTTTGAGAGACTAACTTTCCCCATAGTATTTTAGTTAATACTTTGTTCTTTAGAATGGGACTGGCATAATAGAAATATTTCGTGTAGGACAGGTCTTTACAATGTCAAATGCATGCTTCCAGGACCCATGTCACCTCTCTTTTAATCTCATAACAACTGCACAAAGGATGTATTATCATCCTGGTTTTACAGATGATGGAACAGAAGCTACGAGATTAAAGAAATTGCTAAAGTTTGTATAGGTAATAAGGAGGACATCTGGGACTTGAATTCTCTGGCTGTTTAAAATTCCATGCTTTTTAAATTTTCTTCATTATTCTGTCATGCCACCCCTAGTCTCTCCCTTATAGGAGTGTTAATTTCTCTTCCCCCAACTCATTAACATGGAGGTTTAATCTTGAAAGTGCCAGAGGGGTGCCACTGTAATACCCATAGAGCATTCTTACACCGGGATAGTGGGGCACAGTATAACCTTTCAAGCTGGACAACCTCAGCTACTCTCCATGATGTGTCATTGACCAAATTATATAGCTTCCTGAGCTGCAAGGATCTCTCAATGTTCTAAGAACTAGAGAAAGTCTACTTAGTAAATAGCAGATGATAATAAATTAGTAGGTGGTAAAGAATCAGCAGTGCACAGACTGTCATTTATAGCCTCTATATTTGAGAGCAATGTTATCCATGGTAGCTAATACTTAGAACTCTTCGTAGTCACTGAATCTCTCCAAGCCATTTTCTTTTTAGAGTACCTCAAGAAACCATTGTGAAATAAGCGTCATATCCAATTTACAAAGAAACATTTTCAGGTAGGTTCAAATGAGTTTCCCGATTTCAGAGAGTTATAAACATTGAGCTGGTATTCCAGTAGGGGGCTTTCTGTTTCACCATGCAACCTCTGAACTTGAAGTGGAATAAAAGCACTGTTAGCCTCTCAGTAATGCCACTCCAACCGGGATTAATAAATATTATCTACAATAAAGCACCTCTCACATGGTAGGGTATGGCATGACACATCCTCAGAGAAGTGAAATTTGAAAAATCAGAAGGAAACAAGACCTCTGAACAGATGTTTGTAGACAAGGATTGTATGAGATCTGAAGTCTGTTTCATGTATGCCTGCAGATCTTTTTCTGATTTAACAACCCTCATTTTTTCCCCTCAAGGAAAACTTATTTTAATGCCAAATAAATACATTTTCATGATCGGAACTATCTTATGTTTTGGTAGTTATTAGCATACAAGTGCTGGGCGACTGAGAGAAGGACGTCCCCTTTTCCTCAGTCTATGAACATACCTGTTGCCAATATTTTTGAAGTGACTATGTGCCACCCACTATGGCAATTACTTAAATGGGTTGGAAGATAGCTAATACTATTATCCTCATTTTATAGGTGAGGGAAAGGAAGCTCAAACAGCTTGAGATTGGAATTTGCTTCTACAGCATGATAGGTAGTTTCTGTTGTTCTCATAAGTTCTCTGCATTGTTGAAGGAATTTCTGAAGAATCATTTCTCTGTCACATTCCCTTGCTCTGTTCAGTTTCTGTATTTTTTTTAAAAAGACTATTTATTTGAAAGGGAGAGAGAAGGTGAGCAGAAGGTGGGCCAAGGGAGGAGAGAGAGCATCTCAAGCAGACCCCCCACTGAGCATGGAGCCCTACATGGGGCTCAATGTCATGACCTTGAGATCATGAACTGAGCTGAAGCCAAGAGTCGGAGGTGCTTAACCGATTGAGTCAGCCAGGCGCCCCCGGTTTTTGTAATCCTTCGCAGACTTATCATCTACTAAAACCTTTTTTTGGTAAATGTCACATTCCATCCCCTCTTATTTAAGGGTGATCTTAAGGCCCTGAAATAATCCTAGAAGTTCAGGAGGAGAAAAAAGCAGAAAGTCTGGAAAACATACAGAAAGATAATAAGCTTTTATTTTGTTGTAATATGTAGATAGAAAAGCACACAAAGCATAAATATATACAACTCAATGAATTTTCTTTAGCTAAGAAAATCTTTGAAACCCAAACCAAGATTAAAAAGAAGATTAGAAGATTATCTGTATCCCAGAAGCCCTGTCTCCTATCCTCTTCCAAGACCCCACCAAGAGGAGCCATTGTCTTGACTTCTAACACCATAGACTAGTTTTGCCTGTTTTTGAACATCATACAAATGGAATTAAACTATATGGCCTCTTTTGTTTGACTTCTTTTGTTGGACATTCGATTTGTAAGATTTACCTTTATAGCTGTGGTTTTTAAATTCTTCTGGAATAGTATTCCATTTTGTGGCTATGCAAAAACGTATGCGTCCATTCTGTTCTTGGACATTTGAACTCTTGACAGTTTTGGTTATTTTACTACAATAAACGTCCTTCTATATGTCTTTGGGTGCCTGTATACAAATATTCCCATATATGTGTATATCTAGGAACAGAATTGCTGGGTATGCTTCGGTTCAGCTTTAATAGATACTACCAAACTGTTTCCCAAAGTGTTCGTACTTATATTCCCAGTAGTAATAAGTGGAAATTCCAATCATACCATAGCTTTGTCAGTGCTTAGATTCTGTCTTTTTTATGTCAGCCATCCTGCTGTTATGGTACCGTGTTCTGGTTTTAACTTGCACTTTTCTGATGACTACTAGAATTGAATGTGTATTGCATGGTTATTGTGCATCTGATTTTACTGCTTTATGAAGTTCCTCGTCAAGTCTTGTGCTGATTGATCTATTGTACTGTCCTTCTCTGATGCACATAGTTTTAAAAGTTGAGTGGCTTTACATGGCCGCTTATGAAGGAACAGCAACTCTTTGCTCTGGTCCTACTGCATTGCTCCTCTCCAGAGTACTTCATCTTCTTCCCCATACCTCTCATACGCATACACTTATTATCACCATTTCTTGGTTTCTCAGTTTTAGGCATTATCTGTGGACCACCATGGAAAAACAAGATTGATGTCTTTCTCAACTTCTCACCCACAGTACACACACAGACAGACACGGGCACTTCCCATTTCCCTCTTCTTCAATTGTGATGAGACCAGTATGCAGTGTTTACCTTATTATGTGTATGTAAATACATTTACATGGGAGCCACACAGTTAGCTCTCCTTAGTTCTCCTATATTACACAAATGCTTTCTTTATCTGGATTTAATTATTATCTCATTTCGTTACTGTTTATTCACCCAGTGTTTCATTCACTCAGCCTTGATTCAATCCTAAATTTTCCTTGAATAATCATCTCCTCCTAACATGTGACACGCATTTTATATTTTATAACTTTCACTCAAAAGAAGTTTTTTCCAAAGCCTTCTGACCTCCTCCATTCTATACCGTTAGCCCTTTAGGTTTCTGTCAGAGCCCTTTTCTTTGGATCTCCTTTCAACATCATCTCTTTCTTGCGGAATCTCCTGTTTCCTGAATCCTGCCTATTTCTCTTCTTTGAATTACAACCTCATTTTTATAGGACACATACTTTAATTGGCTTCCTGAGAAAGAGTGCGTGGAAGATAAATTGTTCAAATGTTTCAAATGTTGCATGTCTGAAAATGTTTTTACTCTACCTTCGTACTTAGTTGATAGTTTGGATGGGTTTAGAATTTTAGATTAAAAAGCAATTTTCTTAAGAACATTGTAGGGGTAACTCTGTTGTCTTATTTTTCAGTATAACTTTTGAGAAGTGCAATGTCGTTCTATTCTTGACTATTTGAATGACATCTGACTTTTCTTTTTCTGGAAAATTCTAGACTTTTTAAAATTCTCAGTGTTATAAAATTTGATGATGATGTGCCTTTGCGAGGGCCTGTTATGAAACCAGTGTACTGAGAATTTTGAAGAGCCTTTCAATTTGAAAATTCCTGTTTTTTTTTTTTCTGGGATTAAAAAAAAAAATTCCTTGAAATTTTACTCCCCTGAATTGTCTTTGTTTTCTGTTTCTAAAACTCCTATTATTTGGGTGTTAGACCTTTAGATTAGACTGATTGTTTGATTACTTCTGCCTCATTTTTCATCTGTTTCTCCTTTTATTTTACTTTTCTTTGTTGGGGAGGCAGAGATATTTCATCATTTCATCAACTTTATCTTCCAAAGTTATTGTTGTTCATTTCTGCTATCCCGTTTTACTACTATTTCCTGTATCTTCTTTTGATATTGTTTCTAATTCTTGTAGGTAGTAATCTTCTTTGGTATTTTTGAGCAGACAGCAACAATTTTTGAAGTTTTTTTTTAAATTAATATCATCTGTTTTCTCTAATGTGATTTTTTTACTGCTAGTTCTTATCTCTCCCTTTTCTCACACATCCAGTAGCCTTAGCTATCTGCTCACTTTTATGAGTGAGACATTAAAGCATTGGTGGAAACCTCAGTTTACCTATGCAGGGTATTGATGTAAAATGATTTTAGGTTCATTCTTTTTGAGCTGTTCCAATCTTATAGAGAAGATTCTTCCAATCTAATGGAAGGAATTAAATTTCTGGAGAAATTATACTCCATTGCTAGCATTCTGAGAGCCAGGTGGGGAGGGTAAGGCAAAGGGTTTTCAAAATTCATTATATAGATTTTCACTTAATCCCCTTTATCTTAGTATGGTATTGTCAGGCAAGAAGAATTTCTTCTGCCCTTCAAGATCCTTCTAGCTGGACTAAGAATCAAATCGACATGACTGATTCATAAGAGAAAATCAAATTTGATTTCATATTTACAGGCAATCCAACAGACATGAAATTCAAAGACATTGAGGCAACATGAGGTATATATGTCATTCTGAACTAAGGAGAGGGAGGAAGTAGAGATTTGGGACTTCAGAGGAAAGGAATGCATTTCATGGGAAGATGAAAAAGTGTTAAGTGTTTGATAAACAGATGTTTGCTGGGCTACTTAGAAACAAAGAAGACTGTGATCAAACAGGCCTTGCTAGGTTCCTCCCTGTCTACCATGCCTAGTTCATATCATAATGTAGTTATCTGTGGTGATAGCTCTCTTCCTGAAGCTGGTTCTCTATCGAAATTCATTTTAGGCAGTTGAAGAGGAGGTAAAGAACTTTTCTTGAATCTTCTGGGTTTTGATTGCTATTTAACATAAAATAATTTTTATGCCCAAGTGGCCCATATTGGGGCAGCTTGCCCTTGGCCCCACAGTATCTTTGCTCTCAGCTGTCTTCCAGTTTTTGTGGTACCCTATGCTGGAAATAAAACTGTGGCCTTTGAGGGGGCAGGAGAAGGACAGCAGGCTGAATAGGGTGAAGGAGTGGCCCTGAGGAATCTGTCAATGTAATTTCCAATTAATTTTCCCCTTTGCCTCACAGCCGTTCCAGAAACAGCTGATGCTGACAATTTCTGAGTTTGGTGATGCAAGTCAAGTTGTTTCTTTGCTTCCTCCATGCAGGCTATGAGTCATTTTTCCCATCTCTTCTAAGTGAGTTAAACTCATTCATCTCTTTCCTAGCTTCCAAATTTATGTCTCCTTTGTCTCTTCTCCAAGGTGCTTTGTCTTTGCGGCTTTGTGACCTTCATAATTTGTCTCTTATATTATTTTATTAGTGTTTGATGGAGACAGTAGAGGCAAATGCGAGTATTGAATCCAGTGTCTTTAACTGGAAGGTAACCCCTCCATTCTAAAATTCTTACCCGTAGATGAGAAGTCATAAGGGACCCTGGCCGATATAAAAATATATATACAATAATAGTATTATAACAGACTGTGAAATTGGATGCTATAAAATATATTTCTGTTTTAGAAGAAACAAGATTGGGAGAAGAAACATAGTTCATAAGTAACTATCCCATGACAGCTGCTCTCTCAAAAAATAAAAAAATTAAAAAAAAAAATCAGAAGAGGCTTCCTGAAAGGATAGACATTTCCCCTTTGGAAGTAGACTATCTATTTAATTTCAAAGACTGATAGAGCATTATTTAAACGTTAAATGTTTGAATTGTTCCATTAAATTGGCAGGATGTTTTGGGAAATTGGGACTATAAATTGCTGCTCCACTAAGGATAGTTAAGTCAGGTTTTAAAAAAAGCAAGAGCTATTTCACATGAAATTTCATTTGAAATACAATTTCAAATGATTTGTAAGTGAGCCCTTCAATGGCTTGGGAAATGACCAAGGGAATGTAAATAAGAGGAAATGATAAAGGGAAATGTGGTATATAATTGGGGTTGAAGGACCATCAAGATACCACAGAGATGAGCACTGGGCGCAGACTTATTTAACAACTTCATTAATGATCTGGAAGAAGAAAGATTCAACAAGTTAATTAAATCTACAGATGGTCCTTAGTGGAAGTTACAAATACCAGGGAGAACTGAGAAATAATACAGAAAGACCTACGGGTCAAAAGCTTTGATAGCTTTGGGCACAGAAGAGCAAAATTAAATTTGGGGAGGATAATTACAATTGAATACACTTTGTTTGATGAAAAAATAGGAGTTAAATTGCAAACAATTAATCCTGAATAAAAAATTGTAAAGCTAAAAGAAATTCTGTGGTTGATGAGCAAATTATTTAGACAAGAGCAGAGCTTTGTGACTCTAGAAATAAATTCATTTTAAAAATAAAATGCACTTTTTAATGTATTTGTTGTCTGCCTAATATTAACAAAACATTTAGTCACCAGCAGGTTGACATTACAAACACAAGAGTTGCTCTAACCTTCAAATGTACTTACATTTTCATAAGGTATGTGGACTAGAATCTCACAAATAGACTGCAATGTATTAATGAGGTCACAACTAAGAAATGAGGGGCAGAATGGTATGATTCAGGAGGCACTACTTAGAGGGGACTATGTAGCAGTTGACTTCAACTCTTAAGGGTAGACCGTATTGATTTGGTGGGAGTTTGGGAAGACTGGTGGATAATTTTGTACCCTATCCTAGTGGTAGCATTCACAGTAGGGAGCCCTCCCAGGACTGGGTGTTGGAAAAGCGTGTTGGATTTCATTGATACGGTTAATAGAATTCAACCAAGGCCTGGGGGCAGTAGAGCAGCCTGGAAGAAGTTAGAGGGGTAACCGTTAGAGTGGACTTCCTCTATTTGTCAACCACCGATTGAGTACTTGGCCCATGTCAGGATTGTTCCAACCACCTTAGTAAAAGAATTTCCTTTAATGCTCACACTAGTTCTACAAGATTAGTCATTATATTCATCCTTAATCTGCAATCATGAAAACTGAAGCTGAGAAAATGTAAGAAAATCATCTCAGGTTAAGTGCTAATAAGCACAGGAAAACTGGAATTCAAACCAAGGGCTGCCTGCTTCTAAGATCTGTACATGGTTATTTTTGTTTTTTTTTTTTTCAACTGTGCTACACCATCTCTCATAGAATATAAGCATAAGTGATATATGCAGAACTCACGTGTATGTGTATTTGTCTGTTCTTTAGAGTTTTAGGTGCTTGTCCTAGGCAGAGAAACATTTTTTTCTGTGACTCTCATTGACAGAGCTATTATTGTATATAAAGTATGTGAGCAGAATTCACTGTGCAATTTCCAGCACAAAATCATCTTAAAGGAGGAATGTTTTGTACCTGGGTTAATTAATTATGTGTCTTGAGAGGGAAGACACATAGGCTGGTTAACATGTAGCAGAAATTATATAATTTGATAATGCCATCCCTGTTGTCACCCAGAGTAAACTCCTAAGAATTATCATGTTTTAAAATTTAAATATCAATATTTTCAGGAGGTAATGCTTATATATGTTAGAATAGTCAGATATTCTACAAATTTAAGGAATTACATTGAAAGTCTCTATCCTCCAGCTGCAAGTTTCCCTACCTAGAAGGAATAAGAATTACTAGTTTTTGTCATATAGGCCAACAATTTTAATAGGACCAGATGGTATGGGTTTGTTCAGAGCTGATGGTGAAGATATTTGGTGGGGTTAAACATGAGGGGAATTAAGGGGATTGGAGAGAATTAAGATGCACTATATAGTTTTACTTGGAAGCAGCTAGACTGGGAAAACTCCCCATGAAAAGTGTACTGAAAACCACCAAGAAATAGAAAAGTGGGAGGATAAAATGTACGCAGCTTTACTAGAAAGTGAACAAGGTATGGGGGAGAAATCCAGATGAACACTGAGATGTCTATGATGACTGCTCAACCCTCTTCATGTCTGCCATCTCTTCAGAATGAATCAAAAGTCCTCAATCCTGGAGAATATGTCCAGGTGAGAAGAATTCTGTGTTTGTAATAAAGGTGAGGTGGTTTGAATTGAAACTTAATCACATTTAGGAAAGTCAAGTATCTCTTCTGGGATAGATCAAGCAGATTATGAAATGACTTTAGCAAGCTAATACCCAGATCTTTCTAACTTTTGAAATCTATGTTTGGCCAAATAAAACACATAGGAAGAAAAATCCTGTTTTGATCCCTGGGGCAAGAAACCAAAGAAATCCTTCTAACATTGACTGAAATGACTCATTCAATTTCTAGGCTTCACTTCCCCCACTAAAATGGCATCAGTGATTGTGGACCAAGTTTTTCATGATAGAGTGGAATCCCTTCTATTGTTCTAGTAATAGTAATTCCTCCATTATTTAACACTCTGTGGGAAATATCACAGGTCATGTTACAATGTAGAGCCTTGAAAAGCATGAAATATTAAGAGCATAATTCTACTTTTTGACACCAGTAGAAATTACATTGGCCTCTCTGAAAATAACACCAGAATCAAAGGCTCAAAGATGATGGAGGCTGAAAAAATAATAAAAAAGAAACATCAATCCTCGAAATCAACCAAGTATGAGAATTTATTGATTAGAAGAAAGGGGAAAAAAAAAAAAAAAAAACCACACTAGCTGAGAAGACATCTCATCTGGAGAGACCAGGTCAATTCATACAGGCTTTAAATGTCTTTTCAGTACCTTCTTCAATTCCAGGGACATGCAGTTGCAAATTTTAGCAGAGGCAGTTTTCACGTGCACATACCTGATGATGAAGGCTCCTTCATCATGCTAATGAATTTTTGCCCTGATACGTGTCATCAGAGCATCAGTAATTCAGTAAGCCATATCCCGTGAACTTGCTCATCACCTGCAGTGTAACCTTTCCCCTAAGGAGAAAAAATGTTAAGAGAACTAAACTTGCGGAAAGGAAGTGTGGGATGCAGATATTTTCTAAAGCAGTTTGTAACACCAGTAACCAAAATCACTTTTATAGAATTCCCTAAACTTGTTCATATATAAAACATTAAAAAATAAGCTGTGATTCCTTTAGTAAGTAAAAATCGGCTTCAGAAAGCTAGGTAAAAGAGCAGAAACTTATTTCAACCCAGTAACCCAAAGGATTTCTAAAGAAAGGGCTAAAGGCATACAAAACCAGGCAGTTAGGGGCACTTGTGAATTGCAGAATCGGCGTGTGTTCATTTAGCCCATAAATGGTTACCAACTACTTGCTGTATACAAAAGTGGCTTAAAATAAATCCAGATCACGAGCTACCATGGGAGATAAGAGAGGCACATAAATAATTATTAATCCCTCGTCTTAAAAGGACAAATTCTGTATGAGAGCCATGAAGAGCTCTGATAGGACTTCAGTGGAGGGGTATTCCTTCTGTTTAGGGGGAGTGGAGGAAGGATCGAGAACATTGTCGTGAATGACAGGTGTTTGGATAGAACCTTAAGGAATGATTCAGACATATCCAACTCAAAGTAAAGAAGTGGCATTCCAGACAGAATGGCATGAACAAAATTTTGCGGTGTGAAATTATGGAAACATCTGGGGAGAGCTGATCTAGTTTGAAAGGTAGGTGGGATCATGCTTACTTGTATTAAGCTCAGATGCAGGAGGATGAGTTAATCGTCTCGGTTGCTGCACACCATCGTGCTATTATTGTAAGTTCTCTCTCTTGTGTATCTATTTAATCTCTTGTCTCACTGCTCCCTATTCTCATTCCCCACTCCACCACACAGACAACCATTTAATGTACCAGATCGGTCTCTTGACGCATCTGTGTTCCTTTAATGTGAATTTCTGTTCTTTGCATTTTGATTTGCAATTTATTTAAGTGGTATGATGCCATGTATTTTACCATGATTCTTCCCTTTTGAAAACTCAGCACCTTTGTTTAAATGTAAAATTTAGATTGATTGCCCTGTTTGCTTCAAGTTTGCTCGGGCTGGCAATGCTTCCTCGTGCAGGACTCTTCCTATACTTCTATTATGTTCTCATCCCTTTCCCTCTAAATAAAACCCAGATGACCACAGTCCCCCTCACCCACAACCCATTACTGTCAACTGCCTCTTAACTGTCCCCTCGTGGACTGTGCGAAAATCTCCCTGGAACATACACCGAAAAAGGGACCAATAGGTTAAAATGCATATATAACCTTTATTGGATGAAGTACTAACAGACTGTTTCCAGAACAGCTGCATCAGACCACACTTCTCTTGACAGTGCAGGATTCTGCCAGTGTATAGATAGCATCGTCCCGGTGTCTGTTTGCCAATCTATGTAAACGATAGATCATTGTTTTAGGTTTACAAATTACAGATGAGTTTAGTATCTCTTCCTATGCTTCTTAGCTTTTCGATTACCTCTTCCTTAAATTATCTATTGATGTATTTTGCCCACTTTTCTGTTGTGGTTTCTGTTTTTCCCTTGTTGATTTTAAGATTAGAATGATGTTAAATAGTGGCAGAAATGGGACATGCTCATTTTGTTCCCCATCGTAAAATACTGTGGCATAAGTATTTTTTTCATTGATTACAATGCTTGCAGTGAGTTTTTGATATATTACTTCTGGTACAGAAAGTTATTTTCTATTCCAAAGTCATAGGACATGAAAAAATATGTGTGGGTGTGTGTGTGTGTGTGTGAGAGAGAGCACACATGACCTCACATAATTATATATGTATAATAAGTATGTGTGTATATGTATATATATATATATATACACACAGACGCGAACGTCATACAATTATATAATTGTGTAATAAATGTGTGTGTGTATATATATATATGCATATATATGAGGGTTATAAAGACCACAGTAAATATTGGGCTCATATTTTTGTGCGAAGTACATAAATAATTTATAATTCTTTTAAAAATTAATATATCAGTGTAAAACAAGTGGCTCATAGTATTAGGCATGAATGGCTTCATCTTTTTTCACGTGTCTTTCTGTTGATTTTTGTGAGCTAAAAAAGTGATACATTTTCATTGGAAATATGGGAAAATGTGGAAAAGTAAAAAGAACAAAATTAAAATTATTCAAATCTTTATACCAAGGGAGGAAATAATCATGATGCTCTATTTCCTTTGACTTTGCATACTTATGTACACTTTTTTAAAAAATTCAATTAAAGAATATGCACATTTTATCATTTTAAGTCCTATAAAACATGTCAATTATATAATTAAATGTCCATTTACACTAAATCTTATGTAACTATACAGTAGTATTTTATAGCCACATGTGCTCTAAAACCAGATTTTAAATTACCTAATATCATGCATATTAGGGGCATCTGGTAGGCTCAGACAGAAGAGCATGTAGCTCTTGATCTTGGGGTTGTGAGTTCAAGCCCCATGTTAGGTACAGAGGTTACTAATAAAGTTTAAAAATCAAAATAAAATTATGCATATTAAACATTAATGTTGTATTTATATAAGGAATATAAAAATCCATATAAACTTTAAACATGTATTTGTAATTAACAAGGTAACCCATGCTATACATATTAGACTATATCTTATTTTTATATTAATGATAAATCATAAACTATTTTTTACAAAAGAGATTAATAATAATAATAATAATAATAGACTTGGCTTACTCACTGTGTCTTCCATTGGAATGTCCACGGTTGGGCTTTATAACTGTACACTGTAGTTCCAAGCACCGGTCTCTGAACTTGGCTACAAACTATGTCCCCTGAGCCTCTCTGTTTCTTGAGATGTTCATTAAAAAATATGACATGTATGGTTCCTCCTTTTCTAGCAACCTGAAAGCCTTGTGTGATTTACTCCCTATCTCTGCTGTCATGTTGGATGGCTCATAAATGTGCATAAGTTCAGCTTTATGGAAAGTTTGTGGAGCCATGGGACTAGACATAATTGCCTTGGTAAGACAGAAGATCTAAGAGGTACCACCAATTGATGTTGGAGAGAATTAGAATCAGCAGGAAGATCAAAGGAGACTGGCCTCAGGCAAAGGCAGGGATCCTTGTAGAGCCTGAGAGGTCCAGTGTGAGGAGAGCAGGTGGAAGGAGCACAAGGTTTCATTACAGCAGAGAATAAGCTTGTTTTACCAGTGACCCTTATGGGATCTGGTACACAATAGATGCTCAAGAAATGGCCTCTGAACTGAATTCTAAGTTCCTTTGTGTGGTGTTGAAAAGCTACTTTTGACTCCTATTTGCGTGCTT
>NW_024424786.1:9459669-9605053 GCF_017311325.1 Ursus maritimus
CTCCCTCTCCCACTCCCCCTGCTGGTGTTCCCTCTCTCGCAGTGTCTCTCTCTGTCCAATAAATAAATCAAATCTTTAAAAAAAAATGCAGACGAGAGATTTCTCCCATTTTATAGATAAGAGATAAGGGATGAGGGAACGGAGACAGAGATAATGAGCAATTTAACCCCCGGTGCAGGTGGAATGTGGCAGATCCAGGGTCTGAGTTCAGGCAGTCAGGCTCCAGGGCCTGCATTCTGTGGCGCTCCACTGCCGGTCACAGTGCCAATGTCTGTCACCTGCAAGGGCTCTGCTGCTGATGGGAGGGGATGCTGCTGAGGGAACATAGTGGTGATGCTGGTTCGGGCAGCTCACAGGGGTGATGGTGGTAAGGAAAGAACATGACTGGCCTCCTTACCCTGGACAAGTCACTTTCTTTCTCACAGCTGCTTCAGTGTACCATTGCCACCTAGTTGAGAATTTCACAGATGGAATATCTGTGCAAATATGAAAGATTATTTCTGTACCTGTTACTGGTGGGCTACTCCGTGATTCGATGCTATTGAGAATAACTTCTAGTTCGGTGTTTCTGTTTTCCCTTCATTGTCACGCTTCTTGAAGAAAGTCACCTTTAATAAAACTCTGGTTTAGGTCATAGAATCCTTTCTAGAATCTCAAGATTGGAGATTAATGTCAGATCTTCTCTCATTCAATACCTACCCCATCCCCCACTCTCCCCCTGCCCCAAAGCTTGTTTCCTTATGAATTCTTTCTAGTCTGTTTGTGGTGGGGGTGGGGGTGGTTTGTTGTCTGTGAAAGGGACTCATTCCCACTGAAGCAGCATATGTCATCAAATTTTCATAGTCATTCCTATTTTCAGGTGAACTCTTACTCCTTATAATTCAGCTGTTGGTCCCTTCCATGTAGCAGTTTCCCAGCAGCTGAGTGACTTTTCTGAAACTTTTCCCCCCATATAAATTCCCCTTTGGGATTTGACAGATAGATCCAGGCTTCTGAGTTCATCGAAGGGGTCATGTTTCTGCCACCCTCTGTATTCACAGCCCTCCTGCCAATTTCCTGTTCTCTCTTCAAGTGGATAAACATGCAGCCCTCTGTGTGTCTCTCTGTTTCTTGAATTGAGGGAAACTTTCATTTGTGCTCTGCCCAAATCCGATCCCATTAGAAAGCTCAGTGAGCATGTACTTAGGACTGGTCTAGGCCACAGATAAAGGAAAAAGTGAGACTTGTGGTGTCATTAATATGTCACCCTTTCGCATGTATCTTCCTGTATGATTGTGCCAATTTCAGCTCTTCTCTCTCCATCCGTCCCCCCGTTTCATGGTTAATGGTCCCTGTCCACATCCCTGCGGGTTAAAGCACTAGGCGTAGAAGTCAGAGAAAGGCAGAGAATGTTAAGAAGAGAGATGAGAGGGAGGGAAGCAGGTGGGGGAAGAGGGAGAGGGAGGGAGATACCGACTTTGAAAGGGCCTATGTCAGTCAAACAGAAAATAACACATTTCAGACACCAGTGATGGCAGCAATGACAAATTTCACAGTGTATCTTTGAATGTCACAGAGCTATAGAAAGAATATGGCAAAGAAAAGCACCAGTTTAGTCTCTATTCCTTTCTTTCTACTTCAAATTATACAACCCTTTCTGTAACATTGGCTGTTAAAAGCTGAAATACCACTTGCTATAAAGCAATCTTCATAGAACATACAAAGCGTCTTTTCAGTGAAAACGTAAAAGATTTTTATTGGATTGACGATAGAGAATCTGCAGCCAGAGCTCCTTGAGAAGAAAAATATATACTTTAACCAATGTAAGTCACCTGCGAACTGTAAAGCTGTCCAGGGTAATTAGAAAAAAAAACCACAGATAATTAAAAGGGGCAATTGGGAAGACTTTATTTATTACTTTGAAAAATGTAAAACAGAATCTTTTTTCATCCCAAATTCTTAAATGCAAAACACTTACCTGGCAAGCGAGAGCCCAGGGGAGGCCTGGGAAGGCCTGTGTCACATGGAGGCTTTAGTTATTGGTCCTGCATCCCACTAACATCAGCAATTTAGGTAAGTTCTACTAGGGGACACTCCCCAGAAAGTGCAAATTGACCTAATATTCTGAGTTCCTTCTGGAGGCCAGTGTAGTTCAAAACCTCAGAACTGTACCGAGGATCTCTTAGACTGTAGCTGGCAGGTGGAAACGTGCATCACTGAAACAAGGAAATGGTTTGTAGCCTGTTTTGTCAGAGGAAGCAAGGCAGACTCCCTAGCATTTCTAATTTAACCCATTCACAGGACACAGAGCACTTTTGACCTTAGCACAGGCTGGAGCGGAAGGAGAGTGAGTTTCAAGTCAGGTGTCCTGGGTGTGCATCCTTTCTCCACCTGGAAGTAACTGTGATATTTGCAAACTCATCTGATTCCTCTGAACTTACACTAGAAAATAGGATAACAACCTCTACTTCACAGCTTTGTAGTGAGGAATAAATATGACAATGTAGTTGTAGAACTGTGCCTTCAAAGTAAGCATTTTTCTTCAAGACTTCATTTATTTTAGAGACAGTGTGAGGTGAGAGGGGAGGGGGGGCAGAGGGGGAGGGAGAAGGAAAAGCAGGATGTGGAGCCAGAGGAGATCACGATTTGAGCTGAAATCAGGAGTAGGCCTCTCAACCATCTGAGCCATCCAGACACCCCCAAAATAGCATATTTTTAAATACAGTTTCCATCCTTCTTCCTTGATTTAATTTTTAAACAGGGAAAGAGTCTGCTACTTAAATGTTAGAAAAGATATACAAATCTGATCTCAGCCTTAAATATTTATACAGATGTAGGCTTCTGTAATTCACCTTGGCTTCTAGTCCTTCTGGTTGTCAAGCAGTAACCACTATCATGCTCGATTTCTCATCTAGCTTCCTTGGTGTCAACTGTACTGAAAATCCCATGCAGGTGAGCTTGACAACCACATTCTAGAACAGATCTTTTGTGGTCCCTATCCGTATTTTCAGCACCCTCTTTTCCGTATTCTCTTCCTATCTGGGGAAGAAAGGAACCTTATACTATGATCTGTAGGAAAGTATTGGAAATTTTAGGCAAGAGATCTACCCATAATATTTGCATTTCATAGAGATTAAAGTTTTGGAATGAAATGCCAGTATTCTAATGGTGAAATCTGAGACAGTGTCACAAATTTATGCTGTGCCAGCTATAGCCTGGGTACCTAGATTTTCCTGTAATGTAGTCTCACTCAGCATCAGGTTGTCAAGTGTGGCCATCCAAGGAGAAAGGCAGAATTAAGAAGGATAACTGGAACTAGAGAGTACGCTAATGCTTGTTGGAAATAACCATTCTTCTTCTTTTTTTTAAATGCACCTTTAATCTAGAAGACGTCCTTGGTATATTGGTCTCTGCCACTCTACTGAAAAGTAAACAGGCTTTATCTCCTGTGATGTGAGGAGTCGCCAAGCTACAATTCTTTAACCTAAGAAGGCATCTGAAGAAAGGCCCATCAGCAGCATGTAAAGCCTATTGAAGTTTCTAAACCCTTCCCATTCACCCCTACAGTCACCCTGAGATAGAGCTGACCATTGCAACTGTCTTTTAATTGGATAATCATGAAAGGGTGAGCGCAGCTAAGAGCTAGCTAGCCCTGTTGATATTGGCTGATGCCTGAAGAATTGAGCACTGGGTCAGTTATCAATATCTATAGGGAAGCCACTGACAGAATCGAGTAAGAGGTAGCTGACCTCCTGTGGAGGGCACTCTTTGCTGCTGAAGTGGGTGTTCGATTGTTCTACATAGAATCAGGTATATAGGAAAAGCCGCATACTCTATTTTTATTATCTTAAATCATAACCCTCTTCTGAGCCCCCGTTTCATAGACTGGTGGGAATTCAGTCCTTCCCAGGTGCTATGAAGATCATGGGGTCTCATAGACCCCAAAAGCATTTGAGCATGTCGTATAGTATACACTGGACAGTGCTGAGATATTGATAAAGGTGCTCAAACAATGTCAAGAATCTTTCTTTCTCTCCCATCTGTTTTCAACTGGATAATTTCATTACCAGCATGGTGAATTGTATGCTGCCTGCCACCCCACTCACCCATCCTCACTTGCTGGTCATCCTAGGGGATATAAAAGAGTTCTTTAGCTCTTCCAACAAATGTGTCCTTAATTGGGTCTCATTGCAATGTTTGGGTTAAGTGTTGCTGGTAGATGATTCTGCATGAATCACCAACTGAGGGAGGGAGAAGTCCATAATGGAAAGTCAAGAATGTTATCAGAAGAACAGGAAATCGATGTTGGACATGCAAAAATAACCAGTGTCTATTTGGGCACAGAAAATAGGAATCTTTTCAAAGCTGGGAGCCCAGTTTTTAGAGTCCTGTCTCCCCAGGCACACCATTCAGCTATCTCCATCAACTCTAGATCTGTCCTTTTTGTAGGGTGCTGAGAATGAGTGAATATAGGTTCCCATTACCTATGGAATGCACCGTCTTCCATCTATTTATCAGTATCATGGGAAAGATCTTCCTGCTCCCATCTCTGTAATCAGAAGCTCTGGGCTTCTCCCCCCACAGGTGCATTTGTTCAATCTCCTTGCTAAACCTCAATTTTTTCACAAAGGGCATGTGACCTGCAAGTTATTTTCTCAGGTCTGAAATCTAGAAAGAGCCTGGCTACTCTTAGAAGAAGTGAAGGGGGAAATACACATTTTCCTTCCATGTTTGTTAATTTGTACTCGTATTTTCTTCTTCTCAATCCATAGTAGGTCACACGCTCAGAATGGACCAGAAGACTGACTTAATTACTGCTGTTCTTCAATTAGTTACTTTCATATAGAATTAAGGGACCAGAATAGTATGGTTCAAAGGCTTCATCAAGAATTTCTGAGTATGTGGCCCTTACCGGAACAATAATAATAAGATAGGATTTTCTGACTTACCTTGTCCAGTTCTGCTTCGTAAACCCCTAGAAATTCTGATCTGGGTTCATCTAGTCCTAATTTCTCATTTTACAAAGGCAAATTTGAGACCAAAGATGCTGTGACTATTCAAGAAGCAAGTAGACTTATCACTACTTTCCTGAGGGTTTGCTGTGATGCCAGGCACTGTAGGATGACTCTTCTAACTACTGAGTTATCACAATAGCCCATGTAAAACAGAAATCATAATGTGAGGATTAGAAATCATCATGAAGAGAAATGATAATGATGAGGATTAGACATTCATCATGTAGCTGATATGGCCCAGTACTGGGATTAAAACTTGATTTTTTTTTTTTAATCCAAAGCTCACTACCTGAAGCTCAGCACTGCTGCTAGGATCTGGGTCCCCTGGGTCTCCTGAATTTCAGTCTGGAAGTCTTTCCTCAGTGGCCTGTAGAGGATCAGTCACTGTCATTGTCTTTCAAATTCTGTTTCTTGGTAAGTTTAGCAGAGTCGCCTTACTAGGCACTTGGGGTGGGTTGGGAGCCAAATAGCTTACTCCAGGTCCTTCATTCCCACTTCGGCCAGAGGAGCCGTACCTCTCATCTCTTAGGTTAGGGCATGGCGAGCAACTTTGCATTCCAAGAAAGATTTTGCAGTAAAAATCTGAAGACCTTTAGTCTCATGATCTGTAGGGCACTTTCAGTATGGCTTCTGATGGCTGTGTGGGCTCTGGGCCCACCAAGCCCCTCTTTGGTCAGACAAACCACCTTGCTGCACCCGGCCTTGCTGCTTCTTGGCTTTTTGACATTGCCATCAGGCGTTTTAATGATTGCTTGTTTAGGATCCCAGCAATGACTAAAATGCATGGCCTCATCTAATTTTGCAAAGAATATAGGAATATCTTGGTTTCGGTTAGTCTGTTTTGCAGTTTTGTTTTTACTGTTATAAAAAGAAACAGGATTCTCTGTGTGTGTGTGTGTTGTATTTATTATTTCAGACCTGTCATTGCATTCTGTACTAACAAAACACAGAGGTCTGTGGCCTGAGGTAATCGAGGTCAGTGGAATTGTTTCCAGTGAAGATAATATAAGAAATCAGATTGTGGGGCATAAGAAAGCTGGTGAAAACCAACTGTTCTCTTCAGGTACTATTTCTTCCCTGGGATTTTCCTTAGCTCCTCTGAGCATCAATTATCACCTCCTAAGCATTTGGCTCCCCGATCTGTACTCCTGGACCTAATCCTTTCCAAGCTCTAGATGCACATGCTGCTTTGAAATTGGTTTCTCTGTGTGTTGAAAGACCCTTGACCCGGTCAAAAATGGACATATCATCTTTCCTTGTCCTGAATTAATTCTTTCTGCTAAAAGTTCCCATTTATTCTTCTCACCAACTCCCCATTTTTTGTAAGCCTGCCCCTAGCCACAGCCAGGAATGGTGGACCTGTGACCAAATTAAGTCCTGAGACCCAGGATGATGCTTACTGAGCCAAGATGGACACTGAACACCTATTGAGCCAACTGGATTCTGTCTTCTGGGGAAATTTCAAAACAGGATGTAGAGAATGAGTCAGTAAGGCTGTACTGGCCACCCAGATTTTAAGGTCATGTGCAGATAGAAACAGAGTTGATGCTAGGAAAATGAAATTCACAGAGAAGCAGAAATAAGAGCTTTGCAGTGGAAGCCAGTCTTCAGCAGGCGAAGAGAGAAGACAGATAGGGAAGAGTAAATTTCTTGATTGCTTGGTTCCTGGGAACATCAACAATAGTTGATACCATTAGGTTCTGAAAGTTCTCTACATGTTTTTATTTAATCATACTTTCCTTTGAAGTTAAGTGGGGTTTTGTCCCTTGCAACCAAATTATTCCTAATTGAGGCATCCCTTTTCCTGAATCTTCTAATAATTACAAGAAGCAGATCATTTAGTGATTACTTTTCCAGTTGTCACACTACTTAGAGCTTTACCTTAATTAACTTCTCAATCTCAAAACACCCTTACACGATAAGGAGTATACTCTTTGTACGATGAGGGAGTGAGGTTTAGAGAAATCGAGCATCTTGTTCAAGGTCATATAAAACTATATCTGATGCCAAAATTAGGCAATTAACCATCTTACCAAAGTTACCTTCTTATTTCTGTTAATTCTACTTTTTATCAGGATCAGAAGTTAAATCTTTATAAAAAGTACTTATTTTACATCATAACATCCAGTAAATTCTCTGAATTCTCACATGAAATATTCTCTTTTGCTCAGCATTCTCATACCCCTAGTTTACAGTGTTGCAGTGGTCAGGTCTATTTTCTATAAAGATCTCCATCAAATCTATTCTGTGAATTGTTAGCCAGATTCAGCATTCCAAAGCCCAGCTATAATTATATTACTCCACACTTTGGAGTTCTTCAGTGGCCCCATTACCTATCCGGACTGATAATAACCCTTTTACACTATGTCAGTGCCTAATCTAAGATCTCTCCAAATTAACTTTCCTATCCCGTCTCTCATTCTTCTTATGTTACCTTGCGCTTCTTCTAAACAAAACTATTATTTCTCCAAATAGTCCGTGGGCACTGCTACTTCTGTGTTTTGTTTCTCAGTTTCCCCTACCCCAAAAGACTTTTCCTCTTCTGTTACTTTCTATAATCCATTTGAAATGCCCTCTCCTCTATAAAGTATTTGATGATTCTTCCAGTTGGGTGTGATTACTCACTCTCTCCCTTAGACCATTAGAATGTCTCTTAGATGCTTCCAATATAATTCCCCTTCCTTTTCTTGTGATACAGAGTTGGTAATTGCACCTGTAGTTACTGGGATCCCGGGTACCACCTTAGAATCCCTCTAACATAATTCTCAAGGAGGATGCTACCAACCAATTGGAATCATCATGCAAAATGAAACTGGACTGGTTTCCTCATTATAGGAGCTCCTGCTACTCTTCATACCTGGTCCTTGGCGTTGGACTCATCACAGCTGTAGAGAATGTTCCAGAGCCTTTGCTGAGGGCTGCTTATCTCCTGATTCTCCGTTTTCTTTGGTTAGGACACTGTTTTAGGCTGAAAAAGAAAGGAGGACAAATGTTCTAAGGCTTTGACTGCTTTTGCTGCACTTTTCCCACTAGCCCCACTTACAGACATACAGATGCTGGATCATTAAAAAAGCCTATAAAACGAGCCTATTAAAAAACCCCAAAATCTAAACATGTGTTTTAATGTGAGCATTGATTTCCAATCTGCAGATGAGAAGGTTGTTACTTTGACATGTCATTTATTCCCAATACAGCTGGTCAGATTTTTATCTTAGGTGAGCAGACACTGGCCTAGATGTAATCTGTTCCCTTCTTACAGGTCATAACTTGACATTTGGAGACACATGTTGTATGTCACTCCCTCATACACACACACATACACACACGGCAAGGAGCATACAACGAGTGAAAGTATGCAAAAAAAGAACAAATGACGACAGGAAAGGGACCATTCAAATGGGTGTTACATTTTAAAATTTAGGATGTAAAATTATTCTGTTAAGATTTCATTTATATTAAAAGTAATACTTTTAATAATTACACCTTTCAGATGAATGTTTAAAAAAACAAAATGAGCTTGCTTTATCACTGTTCTTAACTACTTTATGCATTACAACGTTTTTCCCCTTCTTTTTTATGTGGGACTCTTTTTTTCCTTCTGATACAATGGAAATGTCAACTGCCTTTCCTTTTTCATTGCTCCATCATGTAGATACAAGAAAACAAACCCGTTTGAGAGAACATGATGATTAATGTCTATGGTGCACTGAGTACTCACTACTTGTGTAATTCGTTTCATTCCCATTCTACAGTAAATGGAGAAGACTTCAGTTATTTGGGAAAGTGCATTGCCAACGGAGGGAATACAGCCTGAGTAAATTTCAGGTTCCATCAGGTTTTACTTTAAAACTGAGAGAGGGAGTGGGGTGGGGGAAAAGAAAGGAGAAATTTCTTTCTCTTTTTTATTTATTCTTTATTTCTTTTTTAACATTTCCTAGTCTGGGCTCCATTCCAGCACTGTATTCACATGATTCAATAATTTATAACCTAACATAAATCAGATACCCGCCCCAGTTAAGTGTGATTTGTTATATGTGTAGATTTCTGTTTATGGTATCTTTATTGAGATTTTCAGCAATAAGATGTAATATGTAATCTCTACCTATTTAAAAGCTTCACGCTGTTCGATCACAAAAATGATTTGCGTCTTCCTTATCTCAGTAGAGAGACTATTTGATACAAGTTTGCCTACCATGAAGTCCCCGTGGTGTAGTGTGCTTGGCAAGCTCCCCACGCCGCACTGGAGCATACGGTGTGCGTTGACTTGCAGTGGGATTGGAGACACTATGCGCCGGTGGCTGGTAAACAGCAATTTAGTCGTGGAGAGAATTAGCTTAATATAAACCCAGAATTTCTTCTCCCCCTCCCTCAGCAGATGGCATATATGGTGATATTTTCTGAAGAGAATATAGCCTGGCTATTTTGTTTCTCTTAATATACCAGATGTGATAGAGATAGTACCAATTTAGGGGTCAAATTACCCAAATTCGAACATTGGTTCCTTCACAAATGAGTATTATAACCTCAAGGGAGGTATAGAACTTTCTGCTTCTCATTTTCCTCATCTGGAAGTGAATAGAATATCTAATTTTTAAGTGAAAGAATTAAATGGGATTCGTGTAAAGTGCCTAGCATAATATCTGCCATACAGTAGGCATTCAAGAAAAGGAAAGTGTTGGCATCCTGCCATGTATGGGGGGAGGGAAGGGGAGACATTGTCCACAAGTGAGCGAGCAAAGGACATTGGTTTCGTGGAGGTTTTGTAAACCTGTTTGCGGGCTTTGCTTTGTTTTAAAGTTCTCAGGAATTCCTTTGTTGAAACCACAATCTTGAAGAGTGTTTGCTTACTGTTCATTCTTCTTCATCAGTATGTGTCTAGCAATAAGTAACAATCAACCCTAGTTGGAGTGGGGGAAGAATAAAAATACTTCAGTGGAGATGTGTGTTAAAAATGATTTGTGGGGGTGCCTAGGTGACTCCGTAAAGTGTCCAACGCTTGATTTTGGTTCAGGTCATGATCTCAGTCATGAGATCAAGCACAAATAAAAGGTTCAGCTTTATGTAAATATTTAGCTAAAAACTTGATATGTGTTAACTATAATTTATATTTTGCCTGGGTCAGGGATGGGGTGGCCTCTAATGGAGGCTGCTTCCAATCCTTTGAGGGACTCCTCCCACGGTTGGGTGGGGCACCCCCCCCCAAGCTCTGCACTCAGGGCAGAGTCTTCTTGGGATTCTCTCTCTCCCTCTCCCTTTGCCTCTCCCCCCACTTACACGCTCGCTCACGCTCTCCCTCTGTCTCACAAACAGATAAATAAATAAAACCTTAATTTAAAAAATGATGTGGTCTACAGCAGCACTGCAAGGCGAGGTGAAAAATTTAAGAGGTTACCAAAAAAAATCGCTAATGTTCTGCGGACATCTTGGGCAGTGATCCTGGCCTCTGACTGTGGTACGTTTGCTTACCTCCCCCGTGTATATGGAGTGTAGTCTTCCGGGTAATCCAGTACTTTCGATATTAAAAAAAGTTGCCGTAACAACATGCTTGAGAAACTTTATTAAATCTAATAAAATTCTAATTGCCAATTCAGAGGGTACCTCAGTCCGTTGCAGTGGCTTGCTGTCACTGTTTAAGTGTCAGCATCAGTATGTGACAGCCGGTGAGGACTGCTGAGTCATCCAGAATTCTCAGAGATGGGACACAAGATAAACTATAACCCGGGATGTCAAATCTGGACGAACCACCTACTCCAGGGGTCTTGAAAGTTTATTACACAAAAATGACAGGATTGCTGGGGGCAAGAGTGGGATGTAGTAAACGGGCTTTCAGCCTCCATCCCACGCACATTGGAAGAATTTTGATTTTGGAAAGATGAGCTTAAATCTTTAACCAGTCCCTATTTCCCCATCTTTTGTGAAGTCCCAGGGAGGTTAAGTGTTTTGCCTCAGCCTCCCATTGGATTTACTAAGGAGACTGAAATAGGAACCCAGATCTTCCGACATTTGGCTTCAGGTTTTCCCCTTATTTGGGGCTATATTTGTCTGCATACCTGTTCCAAGGCATCTGAACTGCCTTGTCACCTTTCCTCCTCAAATATTAGTTGTTTGTCATCTGTGTGGAATGGCAAAGCAATTCCTCTGATGTAGAAAACTATTTTTTGAGGCTATGGCGAGATATCAACATCTATTTCCTCCTATGACCTGTCACAATTTGAATCAATCCTTCCAGAGGTAAAATGCAGGACATACTTTATCAGCTGTCAGGAAGTAAGGGGTCTCAGTGGGGGCATGTAAACGGCATTTTGGTTTATATTCGTGCTATAGAAGCAATAATAGCATGATCAAGGCTTTTGTTGCACACGATGGTAGTAAAATCTTTACAGCCCTCCATTTAATGACAGACTGGTCTTTCTGAAGCCTTATGACACAAACCTACCCGGAATTAGAGATTAGGGAGAAAGAAATTCATGAACTTGAGCAACCATGATTATCGTCCACAGAGACTAATTATATGTTTAATGAGCTCGAAGCAGGTGGAAGATGCATGAGAATTCTGTGCCACTGGGTCTGGTAAAGGGTCTCTGGAAATCAAGTTAATTTGAATATATTTATGAAAGAGGGGGAGGGGAGAGGGTGGGTCAAGGAAGAAAGAACTGGTGGGAATAGAGAGTATACAGGATATTTGGGTTTTTTTACCCTCTTTGATTTTCTCTCTCTCTTTCTCTCACACACGCATCCCGCTTTGGGAAGTTGATCGAAGCTATGAATAATTGCCCCAGAAATATTTGCATATATACCCTGAACAGGTTTGAGAATGAGTAAGGGCTTTAGTGACCTGCTAAAGTCTATCCCGTAGGCACCCATGGATCACAGCCTAAGAATCACTGATCTAGCGAAAGACAGACCAGGTATGATTTAGTTTATATTACGCTGGATAAACCCTCCTCTTCTTCTAAACTCCTTTTGTTTTAATAAGAAACCTCCAGATCTTTCATGAATATGTTAATCTTATCTTTTTATTGCTTTGCTTCCTTTCACTGCACCCTTTGCATTTTAAAGGACATTTTACAGAGTGGGAAGAGGGCTATTTTAAAATGGGCCTTTGTAATCAAATCTCTTAATATGGGTTACTTTGGATAAAGGGACTCCGCAGATCCTTCTGGAATAGTTTCAGCCTGTCTCAATGCAGGACTCTCTCCCCCCACCCTGAGCTTCTAATGGATGACCGCATTTACTAGGGCAGTGTGCATCTCCCCCTTCCCCTTGTTCACGCTCACGATGAGGCTTTAAAGAATAAAAAAGTGTTCGCAAAGAAAGACATCAGCAGAAAATTAAGACAACCAGAGGACCAAGTTAATCCCCAAAGCCCCTTCTGAATTAATCAGTTAACCATGCCGAGTAAATGCCATTCACTCTTTGAGGGCTGTTCTGTCTGAAACGAGAGCGAGTTAGAGCTTTGACGAAAGACGCTGAACTTGTCTGAGAAACTCATCACTGAAAGCACGGATGTAGCATCATCGCCTCCGCCTTCCCTTGCCCTGGCTCTCAGCAGCTTTATGGAAAGCAAGAGCAGAGCCATCAGAGAAGGTGGCTAAATGTGCCTTTGCTGCCCGCTGTGTTCAGAGGTGCGTAGCCTGTGGCTGCCTCAAAGCCAGTTACCCTGGAGAGAAAGAAGTGGTTTAGGCAAGGTGGGCTAAGTGCCTCTTTCTCAGACTTAAAAAGGATTTAATTTGTCAGTATGAGTTTGATAACACCAGGCCATCTCAGTTTTTTAGAAGTTCGATAAGTTTCTCGTTTTATTGAATCTGTGTGCGTCCAGATTAAAAATGTAATGACGCGCTAGGATTATTGATCTCCGTTTCTTGTGTGTGTCTGTTTTCCCATTTGTTTCCTTTTCTCCCGATCTCTTTTTTAAATTTTTAGAGGGATGCTCTCGGGTAGTAACTGTGTCACTACGATGTCCTTACTTTTAGTGACAACTGAGCGTCCAGGCTGGGGTTTCGAATCCCTCACTTTGCACAAGAGTGTTATTGCCTAACGTTTGCCTTTCACTTGCCTTAAAGAAGAGGAAGCAAAAGGACAAGGGTTGGAGCGTTTCCATCCTCTGCCACTAACCCTTGAAGACGGGTGTAGAAGCCGTGTGTTTGGGACTTGGAGACCCATGCCAAGGGACATTTTAGTTGTGACTCTTTAGATTCCATTCACTGGGTTTGCACAGTCCTCAGCGAGGAGGTGACTGTGGATGTAGGGCCGCCTCTTAGTAAACCGACCTCTGGTGCTGTGCGCATCCAAAGAAATTATGCCCCTTGCAAACACTGAGCTATGCAGCGTTTTGGTCTCTTGGAGTCCTGCTGCTACGACATTCCAGGAGGCAAATATCTTTCTTCGGAGAGTAAATAAAACTCTAGGTAAGGTGACTCCAAATGCCGATTTTCTACTAATAACAAAGATTATTGTCAGTTTTTTCTGCCTACTCCTCGACTGTAGTTGACCCTCCTCATTCAGGCTTGGGAGTAAGTGAAGATACTTAAAAAATTGGTGCTCTTGGAAGGGTGATGGGCTAAAAGGAATATTGCCTTGGATGGGGACAATTTAGTCTTCTAGCCTTGGGGTGGGGCTCCCTCCCTAGTAATTAGTGACGTAGCTGGCTTCATAAATGTTGGCCTGTGTAGATTTTCATTTTCCCTTCGAAAGTCATTTGGCCTCTGTTCTTTTACTCCCTGCATTAATTAGTTATTTGCAAAGGAAAATGGAGAGGAAAAAAGGAGATAAATTTGACCTTTGATTACAAATATCTTCTCTGGATTTCACGTAATAAGACCAGAATTCTTCGAAGAACATTCAGGTGATGGAAAGATAAATGGATTTTCTATCTTCCCACTTCCCTATTCACTCTAACTAGAAGATGTCAAAGTGGTGATTTTTAGACACAGAACCTCCCATGACTGGGAGACCCCAAAACCATATAATGGGGATTGGCTCTTCCGAATCGTACATGTAAACCAGGGGCTGGTGACAAGCGATCCTGCCAGCATGGCCCTGGAGGCAGCGTGTGGGCAGCTTCACTGCTCCTCACTCGCTGGAACACATGTGCACTAACTCCTAGGCCCTGTGTTTTCCTTTGAGATTTACTTGAGTCAGGACAACAGTTGGGTGAAGTGCATTGTAGTTCATGTTGGTGATTTCTTTAGCCCCTCTAATCCTCACAAAAATGAGTTTATCCCTTTTCATGGACGAGGAAAATAATGCAGTATGGAATTATGTGATGTGTCCGAAGTCTACAGCTGGTGAGTGACAGAACGGGAACACAAAGCCAGACAGCGTCGCTCCCAAGTTCATGCCCCTGAACAGTATTTCGCACCACCGCTTAGTACCGAATACGTCGTACGTGTAAAGAACGCAGAGCCCCGAAACGTGCTGTGCTGTGTGTGGCGTGTGAGCATTCGCTCTTCCTGCTGCTGCTTATTCTTGGGGCTGCTGTTCTTCCTGTTCTTGCTCTTCCCGACCTTCTCCTCTTCCCCCTCTTCTTCTTTTACCTCCTTTTTCTCCTTCTTCCTTTGACTCCTCTTCCTCCTGCTCCTGCGCTTTATAATAATTATTATGGTATTTAATGTGACAGCGTGATCTGCCAGACGCACATGAATAAGTTGCTGCGTTTAGAACCTTTTTTGCGACATTTACTCACATTGAACTAAGAGATGTTCCCGTTCAGTATTGGAAGTTTTATATAGATCTCATGTATTTGGTGATTTTTATATCCGAGACCTTCTTGATTTTTAAAAATTCAGGGGGCACCTGGCTGGCTCAGTTGGTGGAGCATCTGACGCTTGATTTGGGCTCAGGTCATGATCTCAAGGTCGCGAGATAGAACTTGGCATTGGGCTCCACGCTGAGTGTGGAGTCTGCTTGAGGTTCTCTCTCCCTCTCCCTATGCCCCTCCCTCTACTCACGTGTGCTCTCGCTCTTGCTCTCTCTCTCTCAAATAAATAAACCTTTTTAAAAAATTAAAAAATAAAATAAATAAAAATTCAGAATCCTCATTTTAAGGAGCTTCCCAAACCAAAAGATAATAATTTGCTTATCTCCCAAATACGAATCTGCAGGTTATTTTCCTTTTTGCTAACAAATCATCTGTGCTGTACCTGTTGAAGCTGTTATGAGTAGGACTGGCTGTATCACAGGAGGTTCATATATTCAGCATTTAAAGAGCAACAAAGGAGAGTCTATGGTTTGGAAAAGCTTGATTGATTATCTCCAGGATTAGGCGATTGTCAAGGGTAACTCCCTTCTCCTCACTCTCCTCATCTGACCCGATGCTCCCTGTCCTGTTTGATTTCTTACCATAGCCAGTCCTGTGTTTTGTTTGTTTTTTTCATTGCAGTGTAGTTAACCTCCAGTGCTATGTTAGTTTCAGGTGTACAATGTAGTGATTCAACAGTTCTGTACGTTAGTCAGTGCTCATCATGATACGTTTACTCTTAACCTCCTTCACCTATTTTAGCCATCCCCCCACCAGGCACCCCCCTGGTAACCATCAGTTTCTTGGTTTGTCTCTTCTTTCCTTTGTTCATTTGTTTTGTTTCCTTAAATTCCACATATGAGTGAGATCATGTGGTACTTGTCTTTCTCTGACTTAGTGTATGTAACATTATAGTTTCTAGCTCTATGTTGTTGCAGATGGCAAGATTTCGTTCTTTTTACGGCTGAGTAATAGCCCATTGTAGATATGTACCACATCTTCTTTATGCATCCTCCTGTTGATGGACACTTGGGCTGGTATTGTAAATAATGCTACAGTAAATGTAGGGGTGCATGTATCCCTTCAAATTTGTGTTTTTGTACTTTTTGAGTGAATACCCAGGAGTATGATGACTGGATCGTAGGGTAGTTCTATTTAACAATTTTGAGGCAGCTCCCTACTGTTTTCCACAGTGGCTGCCCCAGTTTGCATCCCCACCACCAGTGCTGCAGGGTTCCCTTTTCTTCACATCCTCACCAATACATGTTATTTCTTGTGTTTTTGACTTTAGCCATTCTGACAAGTGTGTGATGGTATGTCACTGTGGTTCTGATTTGCATTTCCCTGATGATGAGTGGTGGAGAGCATCTCTTCCTGTGTCTCTTGGTCATCTCTGTTGTCTTTGACAGAAATGTCTGTTCATAGCCTCTGCCCATTTTTGATTTATTTGGGGGGGGTTCTGTTATTGTTTTTGTTTTGCTCTTGAGTTTTATGGATTGTTTATGTATTGGGGACTTTTAAAAAAGATTTTATTTGTCAGAGAGAGAGAGAGAGCTCAAGCAGAGGGAGAAACAGGCTCCCCCGCTGAGCAAGGAGTCCGATGGTGGGACTTAATCCCAGGACCCTGGGATCATGACCTGAGCCGAAGACAGACCCTTAACCGACTGAGCCACCCAGGCGTCCCATGTAATGGGGATATTAACCCCTTGTCAGATACGTGATTTGCAAGTATTTTCTCTGATTCATGAGGTTGCCTTTTCATTTTGTTGATGATTTCCTTTGCTGTACGGAAGCTTTTCAGTCTGATGTAGTTCCACTTGTGTATTTTTGCTTTTGTTGCCTTCGCTTTTAGAGTCAGATCCAAAAAGTCCACACCAAGAATGATATCAAGGAGCTTACTGCCTGTGTTTTCTTCTAGGAGTTACAGGTTTTCAGGTCTCACGTGTGAGTCCTTAATTCATTTCGAGTTAATTTCTGTGTGTGACGTAAGATAGTAGTCTAGATTCATTCTTTTGCATGTGGCTGTCCTGTTTTTCCAACAGCATTTATTGAAGAGACTGTCCTTTCTCCGCTGTATAGTCTTAGCTCCTTTGTCATAAATTAGTTAACCGTATATGCATGGGTTTCTTTCTGGGCTTTCTCTTCTGTTCCATTAATCTATGTGTCTGTTTCTATGACAGTACCATACTGTTTTGGTTACTATGGCTGTGTAATCAGGGACATGATGCCTTCAGCTTCATTGTTCTTTCTCAAAATTGCATCGTCTGTTAAGTATTTTGTGGTTCCCTACCAATTTTAGGATTGTTCGTTGTATTTCTGTGAAAAATACCATGGGAATTTTGATAGAGATTGCATTGAATCTGTAGGTGGCTTTTGGTAATACAGACATTCTAACAGTATTCTCCTAGTTAATGAGCATGGGATATATTCAGTTGTGTCTTCTTCAATTTCTGTCATCGGTGTCTCTTAATTTTCAGTGTATAGGTCTTTGATCTCCCCAGTTAAATTTATTACTAGGTGGTCTTGATGCACTTGTAAATGAGGTTGTTTTCTGAATTTCTCTTTTTGATAGTTTGTTGTTAGTATATCGAAATGCCACAGATTTTTCTCTATTGATTTTATACCTTGCAACTGTGTTGAATTTCTTTATTCCAACAGTTTGTTGGTGCAGTCTTTAGAGTTTTCTAAATCATGTCATTTGCGGATAGTGACTGTTTTACTTCTTCCTTTCCAATTTGCCTTTTATTTCTTTATCTTGCCTAATTGCTCTGGCTTGGACTTCCAGTACTATGTTGAATAAAAGTGGCAAGGGTGGGCATTCTTGTCTTGTTCGTGATCTTAGAGGAAAAGCTCTCAGCATTTTACCATTGAATATGATGTTACCTGTGGGTATGTCGTATACAGCCTTTATTACGTGAGATACGTTCCTTCTACACCTACTTTGTTGAGATCTTTTATCATAAATGGATGTTTAATTTTGTCAAATGCTTTTCTGTATCTATTGAGATGATATGATTTTTAATCTTCATTTCGTAATGTGTATCACATTGATTTATTTGCAGATGTCGAACCATCCTTGCATCCCTGGAATATATCCCACTTGATCATAGTGTATAATCCTTTTAATGTATTGTTGATCTTGGTTTGTTAACATTTTGTTGAAGATTTTAGTATCTATATTCATCAGGGTTATTGACCTGTAATTTTCTTATTTTTATGTTGTCCTTTTCTGGTTTTGGTATCAGGGTTATGTTGGCCTTTGAAAATGAATTTGGGGGCCACCTGGGTAGCTCAGTCAGTTAAGTGTCCAACTCTTGATGTCGGCTCAGGTCATGATCTTGGGGTTGAGGGATCGAGCCCTGTGTCAGGCTCCATGCTCAGCAGGGAGTCTGCTGGAGATTCTTTTTCTCTTCTCCCTCTGTACGTCGTCCCCCCCCCCCGCTCTCTGTCTCTCTCAAATAAATAAAATAAATCTCTAATAAAAAAATAAAATGAATTCGTAAGCATTTCTTCCTCTTCAATTTTGTGGAAGAGATTGAGAAGGGTAGGTATTAAATATTCTTTGATTGTTTAGTGAATTCTACTAAACACTGAGGCCATTTGGCCCTGGACTTTTGCTTGGTGGGAGGTTTTTGATGACTGATTGACTCTCCTAACTAGTCATTGGTCTACTAGGATTTTGTATTTTTTCATGATTCAGTGTTAGAAGATTGTATGTTTCCAGAAATGTATTCATTTCTTTTAGGTTGTCCAAGTTGTTCACATATAATTGCTCATAGTATGCTCTTATTATCCTTTGTATTTCTGTGTTAATAGTTGTAAGTTCTCTTGCATTTCTGATTCTATTTATTTGAGCCCTCTTTTTCTTGGTGAGTCTGGCTAAAGTTTTGTCAATTTGTCTTTCAAAGAATGAGTTCTTAGTTTCATTTATCTTTTCTGTTGGCTTTCTAGTCTCTTATTTCCTATATTTCCATTCTGCCAGCCCTCACTTAAGGCTATCCTTCCATGATAAATGTAAGCAGTATATCTCTTCACAAGAACAATAAAATCTTTTTGAGTCATTTTAAAGAAAATAAAAGAATTTGATTCCCCTAGCCTATTTGCTCCATACAAGCAGATGCTGTGTTTTTTATTTATGTATAGTTGGTTTTCAGTGGCTTTTAAATAAATGATGTTTGTAAGAATGAATGAACGAATAAATGGGCGGATGAACAGATGAATGAAGATATGCTAGAACTTATGTCTTCTCTGGTAATGCCATTCAGTCCCTAATATTTAAGTAAATATTTATTTACATCAGGTGCTGAGTTTGATACCACGGATACAAGGATGAGTAAGAAAGCATCAGTTTCTTTCAAGGAATTTAGCAGGGGACAAGGGCAACTATAATTGGGCAGCTTGGAGACTTTTTATTACTTAAGTCTAGTAGTTGAGATCAGAGACCCAAGTCTTTTTGTCTTATTTGAAGAAAGGCTGTGTCTTTGCCTCAGTCCAGAAAATCAGTGAGGACCTAGGGCTGCAAAGTAAAAAAAAAAAAAAAAGATATCTTCTTCTCTGTAGGAAATTATATTATTAGTTTAAAATTTGTTCCTTCTCGGGGTGCCTGGGTGGCACAGTGGTTAAGCGCCTGCCTTCGGCTCAGGGCGTGATCCCAGCGTTGTGGGATCGAGCCCCACATCAGGCTCTTCCGCTATGAGCCTGCTCCTTCCTCTCCCACTCCCCCTGCTTGTGTTCCCTCTCTCGCTGGCTGTCTCTCTCTGTCGAATAAATAAATAAAATCTTTAAAAATAAAAAAATAAAAAAAATTTGTTCCTTCTCTTTTTTGGGAGGGCCCTTTCCTTCTGGGCTTTTGTAAACCATTCCTTATTAGGCTTCTCCTTATCAAAGAATTATACTTCCCACTCTGATGACATCATCAGCCATATGACTTGCTTTGGCCAATGGAATATAAGTGGGAGCCACTATCTTATGAAGCTACTAGAGATGTGTTCCTCCAAAATGAGGATCTAAACCATGGAATACGTGGAATTTGGCGAAGTGAGTATGGACACAGGGGAGAAATTTTAAAGGATGGGATATAATAATTATAAAATCAACTTGTGCCAACCGTAAACAATGTTTACATAGTTATAATATAAGCACTAAATTTTGGCAGACTAATTTGTGCATAAACTCTGTGAGGGCATGCAAGTAGCAGAAAACAAAAAGGTGTCTTCATCTTCCAAACAGGGACATCAAGTAACAATGTTAAGAATTAGAAAAATCAAGAAATGAGCATTAAGCACAAGCTCTCCATAATTATGGAAGTAAATACCAGAAGATCTAACTAAAAGGGAAGAATATGCTTGCCTTTGGAGGCTGAGAGTCAGAAATAGGAAAGAGTTGACACTTTTAAAACACAGATTATATATTATGTAGGACTAGAAATACATGAAAAGAAATATGATGAAATTGGAGAGGAGAAAACCTTTTGGTCACTTTCTTCTTTTTCATCCTTTTTCAATAATTCCATTTCTCCTTTTTCAAGAATTCTACTCTTCCCTGATACTAAGTTTTCCATTGGACTTTTTACATTGCAATGTTAAATGCCTGTGTGTGGAACTGTTGGCTGCTGTAACCCCTGAGCTCTGCATTCACAGTACCAATACCGTGGCATGCAGTTGCCATATGACCTACTCGGGCTGATTTCTGCGTCTCATTCATCATTTATCCCAGAATCTAGTAAAATCCCTGGCATACAATATATAGTGGTTGAATAAATGAAATTCTGGCTGAAAAATGAATGAATGCATAATCATTATTACAATTTTATGAGCATCATAAATCACAGATTAATACAAGAAAAGAAGATACTTTTAGAACTTTTCATGTGAAGTGGGTGTTTGAAATGTTCTTGAGGAGATCATGGTAGCACAAATTACATATCTCTGTATGGGCCCACATACTGTTTTTACCCCCAGAGTCTCAAAGTTTATTATATAATTATGCACACGTTTAACAAGGTCCCTTTGTACTGTATTCGACAGGTTTATTGTGCAACTGAATCACTGACGTCAGTCACTAAACACAGTACCGTACTGCCTGCTACTGGGAAGAGACTTCCTTGTGTAATTGTGATGTACGTCTCACAACAGTTGCCGTGTGCTGACAGTGATATGAACTGTCTAGGATGATTACAATGATTTTGGTCGACTAGAGCAATTATATAATACTTTTAAAGTAATTTATAGTTCTCCCCTGCTCCTGTGATTAGGCTGACCAAATCATCAGATGCCAAAACAGTGTAAATGGCATCCTGGACTTAGATTTGAAGACCTGGATGCAAATCCCATCTTCATAAAACTTCATTAACTGCTGTGAGTGTATTTGTCAGTTATCGTTGCAGTAATTCTATGTGATAAACAATTCCTCAACATAAGGGCTTATGGCAACAAACATTTATTTTTCTGACTCACCCAGATCTGCTGGGTTGGCTTGGACTCTGATGGGTTCAGCAAAAACTGGCTGGACTTAGCTTCAGGTAGTGGTTAGGTTTAGATATATTCCAGGTATTGATTCACAGGGTTCAGTTAGGGGGAAAAAAATTGAGCTATTATAAGTATTATGGCAATGGGGGTTTTATTACAGTGCATTGATCTTACACCAGTGTGGAAGAGCTGTTCGATTAAGGTCTGGTAAAGAGGTGAAGAGGAATCAGAAGCAGCCACATATGGGTGAGAGAAGGTTACACGGATGAATCTGACTTGGTTTGTGCTCTCAGATAAGTAGCTAGTGCTGAAGCTAGGTAGAAAAAGCCTGGTATACGTGTGCTTATAATCAAAGGTAGAAATTGTTGTCTTCCAGATAAAATGATACAGATTTCAGTGAACAGGCTTACTTGAACAGAACTTTCTTGAGAGAAAAAGGAAGGGAGAGTTAATAGAGGGCTAGAACTATATTCTGTGGTTGAGGGAGAACATGCAGAGCTAACATCTTTTGTCCGCCATTTTCCTAGAGTGCCCAGTAAAGCCAGGGTTATGGTCTATCATGGAGAATGATCATTAGTACAAATACTTTTCTGGCAAAGGAGTGAAACAAAAGGGTTTTCTGCTGTCATTCTTAGCCAATTTCAGTCTTTGAAGTCATGAATTCATTTGGAGAGTTTCTGATGAAATCATTATTCTAAATCTGGGCCAAGGATTTGGATTCAGTTACTGATTGATAAACATTCCAAGAATGCTTATTTCTTTCACTTCCCTCCAGCCTTCCCGCTTGGTTTTCTCTGACAGAATGTTTCAGATGGGAAGGCAACAATTACCCTGCTTCACTTGGAGACCTCAACAAGACATCTATTTCTATAGGATTTTTACTTAGAAACCTTCTGCTTTTTTAAAGAAACCATAAGGACTACCTTTCATAGCTGACCTGCTGCTGTCTAGAAGTGTGGTGATCTCTGTGGGAAAGTGCTGAGGAAGAAAGAGAAGGAAAACGCATCTAATTCACAAATGATAAAGTACTAGTTAAAGCACATGCCTTGTCATCTAGGAGTTCTAGAACCTATGAAAGGCAGCACCATGAAAGGACTTTGTTGTCTGTGATAACCTCGGAAAGACCTACGAATGTTCCCATTGGGTGTCTAGACCTGTTACCATTGCTGCTAGAATTTGTGTGTGGGAAGTAATAGCCTCATGGTCACTTCCATGATAAGTCTCCATATTGCACTGTCTGATTCATAGCCAACACTTGAGGCCTTGGATTCCAGACCAGTTCATTTTGATGCTCTGGTCCACTAGCTCCTCATGACATAGAAATTTTAAAGCGAATGTGAGTTCCACTTTTACATTCACAGGAAGCGTTTTTAATTTGCTCATGCAAGAAGAAAGAAATTGGTTTAATACTTTGATTGCTTTGTTCACTGAAATAGTGATTTTAAAACACTTAATATTAAACTGAAAAAGTCAAAAATGTTTTAAAACATCTTTAAGACAATTATATAAAGCTCATGGGCTTAAATATTAAAGTGACACTGACAAGTTGGGAGGAATGTAATAAGATGATTCAAATGTCTTAGCTGATTTTCAAAAAAAGGGCTTGAATCTGAGTTTCCTTTTTTGCTCTTCAACTGATAAGGAGAAATTTTTGACTTTTTTTAAAACCAGCATATGAATGTGGAAGCTAATCTATTATGAGCCCGGAAACCACATCAGGCAAAGAGGCTTCAACCCTGTCTTGGCTGTAAACATGACTTCCGTGCAGCGCACAGCAGAAGTATGCCTTGCCATTCCAAGAAAGTTTGCTATTCCAGTCCTACACCTCTGAGCTGCATCAGCTTTGAAATTCAAATGCCGCATCATTTGGAAGTTGCTTTTGAGGGGGAAAATATATTATGAAGCGTTTTCCCTTGTTGCTGGGATTAATGACAAAACCTTTGCATCTTTACTGGTTAGAAAAGGCAATGAGCAGGATCATCTCTTACCTGTTTGTAAGATAAATTGACCAGCTTGGTTGGTTTAGGATGTGGTTTTGCAAGATTCCAGAGAGCATCTTTGCCAGTTACCCTAAAAACCTCAGGGACACCATCTCTTAAGAGGCACGAGAGGATCCCAGTGCTAATATGCCTTATTCTCTTGATTTGTTGATCTGTAAAATGATAAGAATAATATCTGTCTATCTTAGTGACTTGTGATGGTGAGATTAAAGAAGCAAGATTTCTGTACAGTACTTGGGACATCTTAGATGCTTGTTACATGCCCACTTCTTCCATCCATTGCACTAAGGAAGCCATTAGGCAGATACCATGAATCCATGAAGCAAGTACATGGAAAACAAAAGATATTAAGCTATTAGTATCACAACTAAACATAACACCTGCCTAGATTCACTGCCTGTTAAAATTATCTACTGACTATACTTGACCTATCTTTCTAGTGACAAGCTTATTTGAAATCCAACCTTTTTGATCACTCTTGTGTTCCTTTGGTTTTCTACTATATTTTGACATTGTGGGTGCATTTTAAAGTTGTACTTATTTTGGCTAAAGACACCTCCTACATGATATATATATTTGGGAGTATTTTATGAATGAGAATGTTTTGAATTCTTGGAGCATCTTTTTCTACTCCATGCACGTTGGAAAAGAGGACTTTTAGTCATTTAGTGTAAAATCTTCTACAACTAATCTTTAATTTGTTATTTTACTTTAATTTTTAACATTAAAACTCGTCTTAGGGGAACCTTTTTTGATGAAGTGATCTGTTACCACTCAGATATGCATTCAATCCCCTTTAAAAGAACCTGGGTCTTCTGAGACACAGTTCGGTGCTTTTTAGATCATAGAACCTGATTTTTGGGATGAAATAGGGTCACCATTCAGGCTTCATGAACTTCAGATAATAAGTGGCAAAATAGAAAACTCCTCAACCTGCAGCATAAGCCAATAGGAATCCTGCCTGACTTCAGTAGGAATGTGCTTATCTCACCGTTCCTCAGTCCCCTGCAGCATTTTGATATTTGTTTCATCGCTTGTCAAGCTGTGCTCTTATGGTTATTCCTCCCCGACCAGACCGAGCAACTTGAAGCTACTTATCAAGTCCTGTTCATTTCTATATCCTTTAGATATGCTATATACTATACAATGGAGTATAGTAGGTCTTCAAAGAATTTTGAAACAAGAAGCAAATGATTAGGGGGAAACTGTATGTATATTTTTAAAATCTTTGGGTAACTTCTAAATAGAAAACACATACAATCTAATTCTTTCACCTTAGGGAGCAAACTACATTTTAATTTAATGGTGCTATTGATTCAGAAGGATGTTTGAGATACCTGCTCACGTCCTGCCAATATCTGCTTGGCTGCATTCCTCTACTTCCTTCAGATTTTTGCTTCTACCTTACCTTCTCAGAGAGGCCTGTCCTGACTTCCTATTTAATATTGCAGGGTGTTCCCCTGCCTCACTCTTTGCACTCCCATTGCCTGCTGCCTATTCTGTATTTTCTTTTTCCAAAATCCATTTACTTTCCAAAACTCTACATTATGTGATTACTGATTATAAATATCATTCACTCTCCCTGTCCTTCAGGGAGTACGTTCCCCTGGGGCAGATCTGTTGATGTGTTTTTTTCATTGATATAGCCCGTATATCTTGCATGATGTCTAGTACATAGTAGGAATTCAATACATCTTTGTTAAAGATATGAATACAAGATTCTTTTTTTTTTTTTTAAAGATTTACTTGAGAGAGAGAGAGAATTTGCAAGAATGGGGGAGGGGCAGAGGGAGAGAGAGAGGGGAAGCAGACTCTCCACTGAGCAGAGAGCCCCATGTGGGGCTTGATCTCATGACCTAGGATCCTGACCCGAACATAAACCAAGAGTCAGATGCTCAACTGATTGAGCCACCAGGTGTCCCTGAATACAAGATTCTTAAAAACAGTTCTTATGCCTATAATATGTCTCCAAGGCAGGAGTTAGGATTTAGAAATTTTATACAGATTTACCATAGTAAGGTTGGAGTAGTAAGGGGTCTATTATCAGAAAATACCCATTTATCCCAACTGTGATCTCCTGAAGTTTTGCCATAGTTGAGAGAGGTTTCCTTCTGTATTAGCGCTACTGGGGCATCCTGGCCTCTGAGTGGCCATCAACATTGTCCGGCCTCTTCTCCCTTCTCCCTTCGTCATTTAGTTCAATCTACTTTTACACACTTTCATGCGTAACCATGTTATGTCCCGTGCTGTTAGCTGTCTGTCAGTAGAGTAAAGCTAAGTGTTTATGAATGTGGGCTCTGAATTCGAACTGCTTGGGTTTTTGCCTTAAACTTACCTTTGCTTACTGGATGTGTGACTCTGGGGTGTTTTTCTTTATTGCTCTGTACCTCAATGTTCTCATCTATAAAATTGGGAAAATCCTTGCATCTTCTTTGTAGGGCTGTTTTATGAATGAATAAGATCCTACGTAAAGTGCTTAGAATGGTGTCTAGCATATAGTAAACTGTCAAGAATAAAATGGAAGCACTTTTAGTTTTGGCTTAAGTGTGCTATAAATTTGAGGGTAGGGACCACCCAGCCTTCTTACCTTTTTGTGTATGTCCTATTGAACATAATACCAAACATTATGCCTATCTACTGAATGATTCTTTGACTTTTCAGTGCCCTGTTTCGTTGATTCTAACAACTGTGATGGTAAATGCTCTAATGTCATCTCTAAAGATAGGTAAGAAAATATAAAACAAAACAAGTTTCACACACTGATGATATTAGTTCTTATTATACTAACATTTCTTTGAGGAATCTGGAGTGAAAATACTTGGCATTGTTGCTTCTTAGAGCTATTAGCTTCCTGACTCTCAGCCTTAAACCTTGCATCACTCAGCTCAAATCCTGACAGTTGTCACTGTCCACCAGCTAAAGGACACCAAGATACACCTGTAGTCAAGTAAAGTTGGATTTATTACTCACTGCAACAAGGGGTATTGGACATTACTGGAAATAGTAGTTATCTCAAGAAAATGTTAGGGTATGGTTTTTATGTGATTTGGGTTCGTGTGAGGTGATTTGGGGAGGTTTCAAGGAAGAAGGTGTCTATTCTGGGTTGAGTACTTTAATGAGGAAGGAACAAGTGCATGACTTGGCGTAGCTTAATAATTTTCATCCATAATTTAGTAGAAATTGAACAGAGATAATGTCATAATTGGTAAAAAAAAAAAAAAAAACAGTACTCACTGTTACCTTGGGGTTTACTTTGCTCTGTATTCATAACTGTACTCATATATGACTCAACAGGGATGTTACTTTGGTCTATCGGGATCACTGAACAAATTTATGTGAAATTGTTTAGGTTCAGAAGGAGAACACCATTCCCTAAACGTTAGACCCAGAGCAGATATCAGGTGAAAGTTGTCAGACTTGTACAACCTTCTGTGGCTCTTGTCAACTTTTCTATTACATTCCCCAAACTCCCAGGAATTAATTTTGATTTTGCTCTGATATTCCAGTCATTCCCAACCACAGACATGTAGCCTGGCCTAAATTATCTGTTCCTTAGACTTTATCATGTTTTCAGTGCCTCACCCCACAAATGCCCTTTCCCTTCTAGTATTAGGTAGTCACAAATTAAGGTAAACGTTGTTTCATCTCTTCGGCTATCTGGACCAGATTAGTGACTTCCCCACTTGAGAGGAAGCCTGGAGGCCCATCAGCTTCTCTCTCTTTCCCACCAGATGGTGCTGACAAGACTTTAGTAAATCTTGTGGGACACCTGCCCAACCCATGAGTATTTTTTTGTGTCTTTTTTGGTCATTTTAGATGTATCTTTTATCACCCAAACTAGATGTTTGTGTATTTTAGACATATCTTTTATTACCCAAACTAGATGGTGTTTTTCACACGCAGGAACCAAGTTTGTTTTTATCCCTCACAACATGTGATATAGTAATGAGCATGCCAGGACAATCAAGAAATAGTTTATAGAATGATTGGCAAGATTACCAGAAAACAGAAAAGCTTATTGTCACTATGAGAATAAGCCACATTCTACACAGTACTTGTTCCATGTAGCAATTATTATATTGCGGTTAAATGTGGGAAGGCAAAAAAATAAAAAATTAAAAAAATTAAAAAATTAGCTTAACTAATTGTTCTGTTACTTTCTTTCTTTCTTGCTTTCTTGCTTTCTTGCTTTCTTTCTTTCGTAATTGACAAGATTTAGCCCTTGGTATAGAATTTCTATTCTTATTTTCCATGTCCTATAGCCCTGTATTTTCTGTAAGCTTCTCTATTCCCCATTAGTTTATCATAACTCATTAAATAGAACCTAACTGCTGACACTATGTACTATTTTAGAATTAGGCTCTAAAAGTCTTTCCCAGAGCTTGTTTGAAATACTACTATGAGCATTCCCCATTCATACCCTCTCTTCACATCTTAGTTAGGCAAAATCTTCAATTTTCCCTGAAAAGATTCAAGTAAATTCTGGTTGGTTAATTTTGCCCTATTTTTGATGTTTTGTATGTATTTACAAAGAAAAGAAAGGAAAATAATAAAATGAAAGCCTTCTGGAAGGAGAAGAGACTTTATCCTTACTATTGTTTCTGTAAAACAATAATCTTGCCCACTATTGGAAGCAGATTTTTTTAAGAAACTATTTTTATTTTAGCTCCAAATGCATAACTTCTCATAATTCACTGGATTCACTAAATTCTTGGTATTAAAAATAGAGACAATTTCAGCAATGTACAATTATTATTTGGTTAAAAACATAATTTCTTTTTCTTATCTTTTACCTGCCTCCCACATAATTTAACATAATGAGGAATATATCTTTTACAATGCATCAATGCGTCCTTTTAAAACTAAATAGCACAAACCCTTTTCTGTGCCTCGGTAAGGTCATATATATGTGGCTATGAATTGTTAATTCTCCTTTTTACTTTTTCCACTAAATTTTATGTTGGTAATATCACTGATAATGACTGGATCCAAAGAAAGTCAAATAAGAATTCCCTATCTATCATATCATAGACTTGTGAGGTTGGTTAATGGGAGGCAGGCCACCATCGGAGAGACTGAAATCCACAGACTGTCCTATCAGCCACAATTTTGGGTTTAGGCAGGACGGAGACTAAACTTGGAGTAATGAAAGGAGGTGGAGGTATGGCTCAAATGGTGAAGATAAGTGTTTGAGGGCATGAGAACACTTCACAAGTGGGAATCTATGCTATAGAGAAGTCTCCTGAGAAATAATTAGACCTAAGATGCAGTAAAACACCATGACATGGAAGAAGAAGGTAAGTGGATAGTCGGACAGGTAGGAGGACACTAAACGAACTGCTAGTCTTCATTTCTGAAGATAGAGCCTAACCCTGGATATTGTAAAATATTAGGAAATGAGTAAGCCACAAGAATAAAACATATTTTAATCTAAGCCATACATGGAAGAAGAGGGAAAGGGCCAAGGGCTGGGTTAGAGGGAACATGGCTCAACATAATGAAGGCCATATATGAAAAACCCACAGCTTAACACCATACTCAATGGTGAAAAACTGAGAACTTTCCCTCAAAGGTCAAGAACAGGGATGTCTACTCTTGCCACTTTTATTCAGCATAGTAGTAGAAGTCCTAGCCACAGCAATCACACAAGAAAAAGAAATAATGCACATTCATATTGGTAAAGAAGAAGGTAAATTGTCACTATTCACATATGACACGATGCTATACCTAGAAAATCCTAAAGACTCCACCAAACAACTACTAGAAGTAATAAAAAAATTCAGTAAAGTAGCAGGACCCAAAATTAGTACCCAGAAACTGATAATGTTTCTATACATGAGTAACAAAGTAGCAATAAGAAATAACAAAGAAAAATTAAAACAACAACAACACACCGTTTACAATTGCACCAAAAAGAATAAGATACCTAGGAATAAACTTAACCAAAAGGTGAAAGATTTGTACTCCAAAAACAATAAAAACTGATGAAAGAAATTGAAGAAGACACAAATGGAAAGATATTCTGTGCTCATGGATTGGAAGAATTAAAAAAAATTTTTTTTAGATTTTTATTTATTTGAGAGAGCAACCATGCTAGAGAGAGCACAAGCATGGGGAGGGGCAGATGGAGAGGGAGAAGCAGACTCCTTGCTGAGCAGGAAGCCTGACAGGGGGCTCAATCGCAGGACCCCAGGATCAAGACGTGAGCTGAAGGCAGACTCTTAACCAAGACAGAACCCCACCCAGGTGCCCCAAGGATTAGTATTGTTAAAATGTCCGTATTACCCAAGGCAATCTACAGATTCAGTGCAATACCAATCAAAATACCAACAAGCATTTTTCACAGGACCAGAACAAATAATCTAAAATTTGTGTGGAACCACAGAAGACCCCATATAGCCAAATCAATCTTGAAAAGGAAAAGCAAAGCTGGAGGCATCACAATCCCAGATTTCAAGATATGCTACAAAGCTGTAGCATATCAAAACAATATGGTACTGACACAAAAAGAGACCTATAGATCAATAGAACAGAATAGAAAATCCAGAAATAATCCCACAATTATATAGCCAATCAATCTGTGACAAAAGAGGCAAGAATATACAATGGGGAAAAGACAGTCTCTTCAACAAATGGGGCTGGGAATACTGGACAACTACCTGCAAAAAAATGAAAGTGGACCACTTTCTCACACCATACACAAAAATAAAGTCTATTAAAGACCTAAATGTGAGACATGAAACTATAAAAATCGTAGAAGAGAACACACACAGTAATTTCTCTGGCATTGGCTATAGCAACATTTTTCTAGATATATCTTATAAGGCAAGGGAAATAAAAGCAAAAATAAACTATTGGAGCTATGTGAAAATAAAAAGTTTCTGCACAGCAAAGGAAACCATTAACAAAACAAAAAAAAACTGAATAGGAAAAGATGTTTATTTGCAAATTATGTATTCGGTAAGTGGCTAGTATCCAAAATATATTAAAGAACTTACACAATTCAATACTAAAAAAAAATCTGATTAAGAAAATGTACAGAGGACCTGAATGAAAGTATTTCACATCCTCTGTGGAGAAGCAGGTTTATTTCTGATCACTGATTGGTACCATGTGTACAGGCAGGAGTCAAATGGCACCAGCAGAGGCAGGCAGAACTCATTTAAAGGGGAAGCAGTAAGGGCCAAATGGTTATTATGGTCACCTGATTAGTGTTAACTGAGATAAAGCATAATAAATTAATTGATGACTCTGGAGCCTGGGCTCCTGCTTTAAGGACCATTTCTTGCTAATACTGTACCTTCTTGGATTTAGCCAAGGAGGAGGAGCATTCCAACTTCGACCATGTTTCAACTTCAGTATTTTAGGTGATGGGTATGACTTCCATGTGGTTTTCATCCATTCAGTTCTCCAAGGAAGTAAGCATTTTACTAGATTTTTATCCTCTTCTCTTTCTGGGATTTCCTAAGACTGCTTACTTATGACCATTTCTAGTAACACACTCTACTTATTTTGTCGACCTATTAAGCCACACTGCTTAGCTGCCTCATGATTTGGTGACTAATACACTAATTAGAGCACAAAACTCAGCTTTCTTGAGGAAGAAAAAAAGATATATTATTTGCCTTTAAGGAGCCTTTATTTTTTTAGGAAGAATCATGATAAGAATAAAGAAGAGCTTGCCTCTGTAAAGCATGGAAAGTACGTTGTTAGGGACTAGAACGCAGTAGGTATGAAAATGTTTATGAATTCACTGTTAACGTGTCTTGGAAGCTAAAGAATTTGTGCGTCAAGAAGGAGGCAGTGACAAGCAGCATCCAGTGCTGCACAGTCAGGGAGAATGAGGAGGGAAAAAAGCCCTGAAATTCAGGAAAAACAAAGACATGAACACACCCTTTGTGAGAGTGGTTTCTACACAGCTTTGAGGTCACATGACTGCTTCCCTTCCTCAGAAGAGTTGCAGCTTTCATTTATTGCTTATCCACCAGAATTAGGTTACAGGAGTTTTAGCTCTGACAACCACATTTACCTGAGTGCATTGTTAAAAATCTGTAAAATTTGTGAAAAGCAGGAATTCTGGTATTATCTGTACTTAAGAGTTCTACAGAGCTTGCTGTGTCTTTGCAAATGTCTGGGACCCCTTTGTTCTTTAAATTTCTCTCATCTCACCTCCCACATCTTGCTTACTTACTAGGATCATTTCTAAACCACTTCTCTTTTTCCAAATCAAACTTTGGCTCCCCTTGTTTCTTCCATCTCACATGTCCTCCCTGTTCCTCCTTTCAGAAAATTGCATAGTTTGAAATTGCTGTTTATGGTTTCTCGGACAACAGTGGAACACCATAGCTTCCCTCATCCTGGGCCATGTGTGTATGTTTACCACTCATTTGTCACCTGACATACTTTGTTATGTTCTAGATTTAACTTTGGTGTGTTTTATCTTCCCAGCTGTAACACATAGTTCTCTGGAGTTAGAATCATGCTTTATACTTCTTTGTATTTTCATTATATTCTGTGCTTATATGCATAATCATTAAAGGCTGTGTGATGATGTAGCTTTTAGCATGAGAGATCTGATATTTTCTTCTTTAATTTCAATTCCAGTTAACCTACAGTGTTTAATTAGTTTCAGGTGTACAGTATAGTGATTCAACATTTCCATAGATTGTGTTCATCTTTGCAAGTGCAGTCCTAAATCGCCATGACCTATTTAATGCATCCCCACCCGCCAAAACCCCTCTCCCCTCCAGTAACCATCAGTTTGTTCTCTGTAATTAAGAGTCTGTTTCTTGATTTCTATTTTTTCCCCTTTGCTCATTTGTTTCTTAAATTCCACACACGAGTGAGATCATACAGTATTTGTCTTTCTCTAACGGACTTATTTCACTAAGCATCATACTCTCTAGCTCCATGTTGTTGTAAATGCCAAGATTTCATTCTTCTTTATGGCTGAATAATATACACACACACACACACACACACACACACACATACATATGTACACACACATGCACAACCTCTTTTTTATCCATCATTCAATGGACACTTGGGCTGCCTACGTAGCTTGGCTATTGTAAATAATGCTGCACTAAGCATAGGGGTGCATCTATCCCTTTGAATTAGTGTCTTTGTATTTTTTGAGTAAATACCCAGTAGTGCAATTGCTGGATCATAAGATAGTTCTGTGTTTAACTTTTTGAACAACCTCTATACCGTTTTCCACAGTGGCTGCATCAGCTTACATTCCCACCAACAGTGCTTGAGGATTCCTTTTTCTCCACATCTTTGCCAGCACCTGTTGTTTCTTGTGTTTTGATTTTAGCCATTTGACAGGTGTGAGGTGGTATGTCATCATTGTTTTGACTTGCATTTCCCTGATGGTAAGTGATGATGAGCATCTTTTCATGTGTCTGGTGGCCATCTGAATGTCTTCTTTGAAAAAAATGTCTGCTCATGTCTTCTGCCCATTTTTTAATTGGATCCTTTGTTTTTTGGGTGAGTTTTATAAGTTCTTTTTTTTAAGATTTATTTATTTATTTGAGAGAGAGAGAGAGAGACAGCACACATGTGTGCAGGGGAAGGGGCAGAGGGAGAGAATCTTCAAGCAGGTGCCCCACTGAGTGTGGAACCTGATGTGGGGCTCAATCTCATGACCCATGAGATCATGACCTAAGCCAAAACCAAGAGTTGGACGCTTAACTGAGCCACCCAGGCACCCCTTATAAGTTCTTTATCTATTTTGGATACTAACCCTTTATCACATATGTCATCTGCAAAGATCTCCTTCTATTCCGTAGGTTGCCTTTTAGTTTTGTCGATTGTTTCCTTCACTGTGTAGAAGCTTTTTATTATTTTGATGTAGTCCCAATAACTCATTTTTGCTTTTGTTTCCCTTGCCTCAGTAGATATATTTAGAAAGAAGTTGCTACAGCCAGTGTCGAAGAAGTTACTGCCTATGCTCTCCCCCAGGACTTTTATAGTTTTGGGTCACACATTTAGGTCTTTAATCAATTTTGAAGTTATTTTTGTGTATAGTGTTAGAAAGTGGTCCAGTTTCATTCTTCTGCAGGTAGCTGTCCAAGTTTCCCAACACTATTTGTTGAAAAGTCTCTTTTTTCCCATTGGAAAATGGTTTTTTGAAGATTAATTGGCCATATAATTGAGGGTTAATTTCTGGATTTTCTGTTCTTTTCTGTTGATCAGTGTGTCTCTTTTTGTGCCGGTACCACACTGTTTTGATGACTACAGCTTTGTGTAATATAAATTGAAGTCTGGAATTGTGATGCCTCCAGCTTTGCTTTTCTTTTTCAAGATTGCTTTGGTTATTTGGAATCTTCTGTGGTTCCATACAAATTTTAGGATTGTTTGTTCCAGTTCTGTAGAAAATGCAGGTGGTGTATTGATAGGGATTGCATTAAATGTGTAGATCACTTTGGTTAGTATGGAGATGTTAACAGTATTTGTTTTTTCAATCCATGAGCATCGAATATCTTTCCACTTCTTTGTGTCATCTTTCATTTCTTTCATCAATGTTTTGCAGTTTTCAGAGGACCAGTCTTTTCACCCCCTTGATTAAGTTTATTCCTAGGTATTTTATTATTTTTGATGCAGTTGTAAATAGGGTTGGTTTCTTCATTTCTATTTTTGCTGCTTCGTTATTAGTGTATAGAAATGCAACAGATGTCTGTACATTGATTTTGTATACTTCAGCCTGACTTAATTCATTTATCAGTTCTAGTAGTTTTTTTTATTTTTTTGGTGGAGTTTTCTGGGTTTTCTAGATATATAATATCATATCATCTGCAAATAGTGAGCATTTTCTTTCTTCATTGCCAATTTAGAGGCCTTTTATTTCTTTTTGTTGTCTAATTGCTGTGACTAGCTCTTCCAGTACTGTGTTGAATAGTGGACATTCTTGTCTTTTTCCTGACCTTACGGGAAAAGCTCTGTTTTTCACCCCTGAGTATGATTTTGGCTGTGGGTTTTTCATAGGAAACCTTTATTATGTTGAGGTATGTTCCCTCTAAACCTATTTTGTTGAGGGCTTTTTATCATGAATGAATGTTGTACTTTGTCAAATGCTTTTCTGCATCTATTGAGAGGATCATATGGGTCTTATCCTTTCTCTTGTTGATGTGATGTTTCATGTTGATTAATTTACAAATATGAATCACCCTTGCATCCCAGGAATACATCCTACTTGATCATAGTGAATGGTTTTTTAAATGTATTGTTAGATTTGTTTTGCTAGTATTTTGTTGAGAATTTTTGCACCTGTGTTCATCAGGGATATTGGCCTGTGTTCTCTTTTTTAAAGGTGTCTTTATCTGGTTTTCGTATGAGGGTATTTCTGGCCTTCTACATGGAATTTGGAAAATTTCCTTCCTTTTCTTTCTTCTTTAAATGTTTGATGGAATTTGTCTGCGAAGCCATCTGGTCCTGGTCTTTCATTTATTGGGAGTTCTTTGATTCCTGAGTCAGTTTCTTTTTTGGTTATCAATCTGTTCCAATTTTCTATTTCTTCTTGTTTCAGTTTTGGTAGTTTATATGTTTCTAGGATTTTATCCATTTCTTCTAGGTTGCCTAATTCTTGGCGTATAGTTTTTCATGATATTCTCTTATGATTGTTTGTATTTCTGTGGTGTTGGTGGTTATTATTCTGTCATTTGTGATTTTATTTATTTGAGTCGTCTCTTTTTTTCTTCTTCTTCATAAGTCTAGCTAGAGGTTTATCAATTTCATTGATTTTTTTTTTGAAGAACCAGCTACTAGCTTCATTGATCTATTTTTTTTTAAGTTTCTCTATCATTTATTTATGCTCTAATTTTTATTATTTCCTTCCTGCTGCTGGTTATAGGTTTTGTTTTTGTTTTTGTTTTTTTCTAGCTCCTTTAGGTACAAGGTTTCATTGTTTGATATTTTTCTTGTTTCTCAAGGTTAGCCTGTATTGCTATAAACTTACCTCTTCAAACAGCATTTCCTGCATCCCAGAAGTTTGGGACTATAGTGTTTTCATTTTCATTTGTTTCCATGTAGTTTATTTCTTCTTTAATTTCCTGGTTGACCCATTCATTGTTTAGTAGCATGTTATTTAACCTCACTGTATTTGTGGTCTTTTCAGTTTTTTTCTTGTCGTTGATTTCTAGTTTCATAGCATCGTGGTTACGAAATATACATGGCATAATTCAGTCTCCTTTAATATGTTGAGCTTTGTTTCATGGGTAATATGTGATCTATTCTGGAGAATGTCCTATGTGCACTTGAAAAGAATGTGTATTCTGCTGTTTTAGGATGGAATGTTCTGAATATATCTGTTAAATCTGTCTGTTCCAGTGTGTCATTCAAAGCCACTGTTGCCTTGTTGATTTTCTGTTGAGATGATCTGTCCATTGATGTAAGCAGGGTATGAAAGTTCCCTACTGGTATAATAAGGATTAGTTCCTTTATATTTGTTATTAACTGTTTATGTATTTGGGTGCTCTTATGTTGGGTACATGAATATTTACAACTGTTGTATCTTCTTGTTGGATTTTCCCTTTTATTATTAATGCGATATCCTACTTTGTCTCTTGTTGCAGTCATTGTTTAAAGGTCCCTTTTGTCCAATATAAGTATTGCTATTCTGGCTCTCTTTACATCCATTTGCATGCTAGATATTTCTCCACATTCTCACTTTCAGTCTACAGGTGTCTTTAGGTCTAAAATGGGTGCTTAGAGGCAGCATATAAATAGGTCTTGTTTGTTTTTTTTGTTTTTTGTCTTTTGTTTTTGGGGTTTTTTGTTTTGTTTTGTTTGTTTGTTTGTTTTTAAAGATTTTATTTATTTATTTGACAGAGAGAGAGACAGCCAGCAAGAGTGGGAGAGGAAGGAGCAGGCTCCTAGCCGAGGAGCCTGATGTGGGGCTCGTTCCCAGGACTCTGGGATCACGCCCTGAGCCGAAGGCAGACGCTTAATGACTGAGCCATCCAGGCGCCCCTGTTTTGTTTTGTTTTGTTTTTTTTAATCCATTCTGTCACCCTATGTCTTTTCATTGGAGCATTTAGTCCAATTGTACTCAAAGTAATTATTAATAGATATTTATTACCATTTTATTATTTGCTTTGTGCTTGTTTCTGAAGATTTTCCTTGATCCTTTCTTGTCTTTCTCTCCTCCATGGTTTACTGATTTTCTTTAGTGATACATTTGGATTTCTCTCTCTTTATTCTTTGCATATTTATTAGTAGGTTTTGAGATATGGCTACCATTAGGTTTGTATATACCTCTTATGCATATAGCAGTCTCTGTTATTTTGATGATCATTTAAGTTTTAACCCATTCACCTCTCCTCCCCATGTTGTAGGTATATGTTATTATATTTTTACATCTTTTTTGTGAGTTCCTTGACTGATTTTTTTTATTAGAAATACTCGTTTTTACTGTTTTTGTGTTTCCAACCTCTGTGCTGTCACTTCTGGTCTCTCCTTTCCACTCAAAGACATCCCTTTAATTTTTCTTGCAGAGCTGGTTTAGTGATCATGACCTCCTTTAGTTTTTGGTTGTCTGGGAAACTCTGTATCTCTCCTCCTATTCTGAATGATAGCCTTGCCGGATAGAGTATTCTTGGCTGCAGCTTTTTTTTTTTTTTTTTTTTTTCCCATCCAGCATTTTGAATATATCATGCCGTTCCCCACTGGCTTACCAAGTTTCTGCTGAAAAATGTCCTGCTAGCCTTATGGGTTTTCCTTTATATGTTACTGACTTCTTTTGCCTTGTTGCTTTTAAACTTTTTTCTTAATCACTATATTTTGCCACTTTAATGACAATATGTCTTGGTGTGAGTCTACTTTTAATGATTTTGTTTGGGTTCTCTGTGCATCCTGAATCTGGATGCCTGTTTATCCAGATTAGGGAAGTTTTCAGCTAATACGTCTTCAAGTAAACCTCTGCCCCCTTTTCTTCTCTCTTTTTCTTCTGGAACTCCTATAATATGAATGTTAATACGTTTGATGGAGTCACTGAGTTCCCTGAGTCAGTTCTCCTTTTGCGTAATTCTTTTCTCTCTCTCTTTTTTTTTTCAGCTGTCTTGCTTTACATTACTCTGTCTTCTAGGTCACTAAGTCATCCTCTGCTAATTCCAGCCTGCTATTCATTCCATCAAGCATGTTTCTCATTTCATTTATTGTGTGCTTTATCTCTGTTATGTTATTCCTTACCTCTGTATTAAGGGTCTCACTCATGTGTTCCACTCTTTTCTCAAATCCAGTGAGTATCCTCATGATCATTGCTGTAGATTCTTTATCAGGCATGTTACTTATATCTGTTTTGCTTAGATCTCTGGCTGTGGCCTTGTCCTGTCCTTTCATTTAGGATAAATTTCTCTGTTATCTCATTCTGTATGACTCTCTGTGTCTGTTTCTGTGTGTTAAGATAGTCTGCTGTGTCTTCTGCTCTTGAAAGTAGTGACTTTATGAAGAAGTAGTCCTGGAGTGCCCTGCAGCATAGTGTGCCCTGTTCACCAGAACCTGGCACTCTAGGAGAGTGTCCTATGTGTGTTGCTTTCACCCTGCTATTCTGTCTGAGTCACTTTTCCTTTCAGTGCAGTCATCTACACTGACTCTCTAATTGTTGTAGGTTGTGCTTAATCACTGTGGAGTTAGTGGGACTCGGGCAGACCTAGCTCTGAGGGGATGTGCCCACTGGGGAACATGAGAGTGGGACGATAGTGTTAGCAAAATTTGCATTGTGCCACGTGTCCTACGCCAAATCCCCCAAAACACTGCATGGCCAGGGCCTGCATGCCAAGTCAGCCAGGGACTCAGGCTGGGCACAGCTGCATTTAGCATATGGCAGTGGCTGGGGTTGGTCTGACAGCTGGTTGCAGTATGCAGCAGTGGCTGTGCAGCTCACAGTTGCGCATGGGGCACAGCAGCAGCTAGGGAAGCGTGCCTGAACACAGGATGGCAGATGTGCACTGCGTGTGGTGACAGATGTTTACTCAGCAGCTGGCATGGTGCATATATGGCTTTCACAAAATTTTCCCTGAACCCAAAGCTGAGGCTTGCAGTCTTGGAGTAAGTGAGTCTTCAGGAGAACTTGTGGGCATGGGACACTGTTAGTGGTTTAGGTAGCAAGTGTCTGTGCAGCCCCACCTCCTGCAGCAAGTGTCTGTGCAGCTCTGTGTTTATGTGGGGGGTTTGGGGGAGGTAAATGGTACCTTCCAGCTCCCTCATTTTTGGAGTTCCCCAACATACTCCAAAGTCAGTATCAATAGATCTATCTCTTCTTTGCCCCTGGTGTTGTGTAACTGCTGTTTTTGTGTTGCCTCTCTGTGCAGACTTTTGTCTCTTTATGGTCAGTGACCCAGCTATCACTCACCCTCTCAGCTTGCCCAGTGCTGAGTCAGTTGATTTTTAAAGCTCTAGGCTCCAGGTCATAGTGGTTTTATAAACTCATAGAATTTGGCCCTCTAGTTTTTAAGGCCAAACATTATGGGGCTTACTCTTCCCCATGTATCATCCCTAGTGTGAGGGCCCATTTCTCTCCCTTCTCCACCCATGCAGTTCCCTCCCTCCTGCAGGCAGCCTCCCCCTGCCTTCCTGACCTTCCCAACTTTTCAAATGCAGCTTCTTCTCTGTATTTAGTTTTGGGGTTTGTTCTGCCAGTGTTCAAATCACTCTCTGGTTTATTGACTTGGATGTGGATGACACCTACTTGAAAACATGGGATCAGTTCAGCTTAGGGCCCTCCCACTCTGTCATCTTTTCAACCTTCTCCTTGACAGAAATCTGTATTTAAATCCTAACTCCCAATGTACTGTATGGTGACTAACATAATATAATAAAAAATCATTAAAAAATAAAAATAAAAAATAAAAAAATAAATCCTAACTCCCACACCATGGTTTTCCAGCTTTAAAATGGGGATAGAGGGTGGGGGATGAGGTAACTGGGTGATAGGCATTAAGGAGGGCATGTGATGTGATGAGCACTGGGTGTTATATGCAACTGATGAATAACTGAACTCTACATCTGAAACTAATGATATACTATATGTTAATTTAATTTAAATAAGATTAAAAAATAAATAATAAAATGGAGATAGAGATACCCGCTTCTCATAGCAGCTAGGAAAATTGAAATTCGGTATGTTAATTATTTGACACTTGTGTTTCTTTACAAATATTCTTTCCTTGTATTTAATTTAATAAAGTTGGCATCAGTATGTGGTACATCTTTAACAAGATGTTTTGTTAATGCCTTGGCTAAACAAGTAGTCCTGCAGTAAATTAAATTGACCTTGTTTCTTCATTGGATACACAGTGAGAAGGGTCCAACTTCATGGAATATATGGAAATTTTGCCATTACTTTTATCATTCCCTAGATAGATACTTTAAAAATATAGAGAAATGATTTAATTAAAATAACTAGTAAAAGTAGTAATATCTGTCTAAAGGTCCCTATAATAGTTCATCAGGAAATTCTTTGCTCTGATCCTAAGTCATCAGAAAGTACTTTTATTTCATTTACTGAAATAAAAAACAGAATGATTTTTAAAATGACTTATGGCCTTCACCCAGTCACCCTGTGTATTTAGTTAATGCCTATTCATTCGTCAAATGTCAGTTTAGATAAATCTATTATAAGAAGCCTATTCTAATTGCCTAGGGTTATGATTCAGAACCCTACTTCTGGAATCCTATGAATCAGCTCTTTATTAAGCCTGACCAAATACTTCCTGGTTTGTCTGTATCCAACAATAGAGAATAAGCTTCATAATTGCATTGATCCTGTTCATTTTTATCACTGATTATTCTCCAACACTTAGCACCGTAAACCCCTCAAAGGGGGGGCACTCAGCAAGTACTTGAAGATGGTAAATGAACAGTCAACAGGAAGGAAGCCAGACTAAATGAATTTTAATTAAACAAGAAATTGAAATATTTAAGGTAGTCTACCTATATGAAGCACTCCCTGTCTTTGGGGCATTTATATATAGTCCCTCAAATATTAAGCATATTGAGTTATTTCATATATTATGTGCATGAAACTGTGATAGGTTCAACAGAGGCATCTCATGTCCTCAGAGATATTTTGTACAAGTCTGTGCTTAGCCCAAGATGGAAAGAAGCCAGACTCTAAAGCACCATTGGAGCTGAGGCACCACTTGACAATGACATCTCAGCACCACACTGGAGAGTTTACCTAAATGAGAGATGAGGCCAGCAATGTAAACAGTGAATATGGATGAAGACAGGAATAATTTAAGACCCTCAAGTAGAAATTTACCACAATTAGCTTTACTATTCCCTATAAGAACTGTTTGTTGTCTTTTGCTTTTTTGTTATTTGTTTCTGTTCTACCATTCCTTTTTGTTCGTTAGTTATAAACTAGGATGGCTAGTGCTTAATGAATGATTTTCAGTGTTTGTGTTATTGAATGAGTGCAGTTGTTCACATAAAGACCTGTTGAGAAGCGAAACATGATAGGCATGAAATTGAAGGATCTTTTGTCTTTTTTATCTTCTTCATAATTGAAATGGTGGGGTTTTTTGTTTTGGTTTTTATTTCATTTAAAATCAAAAGTTTTTTTCTGATTATAAAATGTACTGTGGTTTTATTGTAGAACACTTGAATCACATCAAATCCTAAAAGGAGAAATAATCATCACTTTGTCCCTTCAACAAGAGATAACCTAACATTTCATATGTCTAATTATATTTTCCTTCCATATGTACACATACACACTTCTCTCAATAGCAACCTCCAGACACATGTAAATTGATAGCACATTTTCAAATTAAAAATGAGATCATGCTATGAAGAGTTTAAACTTTTCCCCCTTACCAGAATATAATGAATATATTTTTAGACAATAGACCTACATTGTCATCATCCTAAGTAGTTTATTACTGTTGAACAGCAAAGAAAAATTTGATGCCTTACTAGCCTAAGAAGACTTGGCATTAAGTACTTCATCTTTGTCCATTTTTTGACCTGATCCTTGGATAAAATTTCTGGAAATTGTTCCTTGGCATGCACAAATTGAAGGATCTTATTATTCGTAGCCAAATTGTCCTTAGTAATACTTATTAGTACTTCCCCCAACTGGATAAGAGACTGCCCATTTTAACACCCTGCCAACATTGGATAATTTCATTATTTTGAGACTTTGCTAATATTACAATTAAAATTAGATTGAAAACATATTTCTAATAAAAGAATCCCTCTTACTGATCTTAGAAATTTTCATGTTACTGTTCATTACATTTCCTTATATTTTCTTTGCATTTTGTTCACATTTCATTTTACCCAGTGTGTGTATATATATATTTTAAGATTTTATTTATTTGAGAGAAACAAAGAGACAGAGAGAGAGAGCACAAGCAGGGCAGAGGGAGAGGGAGAGGGACAAGCAGACTCCCTGCTGAGCAGGGAGCCCAGTGTGGGACTGGATCCTAGGACCCTGGGATCATAACCTGGGCTGGGCTGAAGGCAGACGCTTAACCAACTGAGCCACGCAGGCACCCCAGTGGGTATGTTTTCTCTTTTAACCTGCAAATCCTTCTTAAAATCATAATATTAGGGGTGCCTGGGTGGCGCAGTCGTTAAGCATCTGCCTTCGGCTCAGGGCGTGATCCCGGTGTTCTGGGATTGAGCCCCACATCAGGCTTCTCTGCTAGGAGCCTGCTTCTTCCTCTCCCACTCCCCCTGCTTGTGTTCCCTTTCTTGCTGTCTGCGCCAAATACACACACAAATACATGTATGTATTATTTTAAACGCTTTATTGAGGTCTAATTGCCATAGAAAAAACCAGCTATTTCAAGTGTACAATATGGTAAGTATTTATACAGATATGTACCTATAAAACCATTACCAGAATCAGGATGATAAAAATATAAATCAAACCTAGAGCTTCCTCACTTGTCTGTAATTTTCAATTCCACTCTTCTGTGCCTCCCCTCCAGCCAAAGACCACTCATCTCCTTTCTCTTACTTATATATTAGTTGGAGTTTTCTAGAGTTTTATATCAATAAAACCATCAATATGTAATCTTTTTGTCTGATGAATTTCACTCAGAATAATTATTTGTGGTGTTTAGTGATATCTGCTTTTTTTTTTTTTTTTTTTTTGCTATTCATGTATCTTGGATTGTGAAGTTTCTGTTCAACTCTTCTATTTTTTTTAAATTGGGCTTTTTTTAAATTTGAGTTTTGAGAGGTCCTTATACATATGGGTAAAATCCTTTATCTGATATATACTTTATAAATATTTTCTTCCACTGTGTGGATTTTCTTCTCAGTTTCTTTGAAGAGAAGTTTATAATTTTGATGAAGTCTAATTTATTCTTTTATAGGTTGTGCTAAGTAATGTTTGATTAACCATTGTCACAAAGATATTCTCCAATGTTTTCCCCTAGAAATTTCAATGTTTTAGGTTTTATATTTAAGCATATGATACATTTCGAGTTAATTTTTTTAAATGAGGAAAAGTATGGACCAGAGTTTTCTTTTTCTTTTGCATGTGGATATTAATTCTTCCATCATCATTTGTTGAAAAGGCTAACCTTTCTCCATTGAATTGCCTTTGCACCCTTGTCAAAAGTGAGTTGGCCACATGTAAGTGCATCTATTTCTGGACTCTGTTCTTTTTCATTGATCTATTTGTCTATCTCAAAACCAGCACCATATGAATATATCAATGTAGCTTAATAATAAGCCTTGGAATAAGGTGGAGTGAACCCTCCATATTTATCTTCCTTTTCAAAATTATTTCATTTTTTTAAAAGCTTTCAAACATATTTCCCACTTGCTTTGTTGGTGACCTGTTAACATTAATGAAAATGGATAGTTATGCATCTGTAGCTTCTGATAGGTCAGAAAAAGTAGAAGTCTATTATTGTTCATTTAATTTTTAAAAAATAAAATATCCACCCCAAAATACAGAGACTCTTTTGATCTGATGGCACAGCTCAAAAAAGAAGTGAGCCATCTGTGTCCTTCCTTTTCAATTATAACTTATTTCGCCATAATCACCCTGAGGGATAAATATGGGGAATGTTCAATGAATTTTCTGCAAATCCTTAAAGAAGAAGAAAACAAAGAACAAAAACATTGTTAATTTAAAAGAAAAATACTCCAGATTTAGTCTGCTAGAGTTTATTTTGATTGATATTTATAGCTGTAGAAAGAAATATGATTTATGCTATTGAGGGATAAACTGGTGTAATTGATATGTCACCTGATGATACTAGTTATAATCTGGATGAAAATTAGAAATAGTGGAGTTGTCACTTAGATATCCTAACAACTTTGAAAAATAGAAAATAATTGAAAAATAGAAAAAGTTACTATTGCACCAAGCCACTAGAGATACAAATTCTATCCTTTGAAGATTGTATGATGAGTTTGGAAGAAAGGCTATATATTGACTCACTTACTTGTAGGAAAGCAAAATTTGGACCACAGAAAAGGAAGAGTGGAACTATACACAATGTGGGTCCCTTTAAATCTATTATTGCTGATAAAATATTTTTAATTCCAATATCACAACATAGAGTTCTACACTAGTTTCTGGTGTAAAATATAGTCATTCAACTATTCCATGTATCACCTAGTCCTCATCACAAGTGCACTCCTTAATCCCCATCACCAATTTTACCCCTCTCCCCACCTATGTCTTCTCCGGTAACCATCTTTTTTCTGTAGTTAAGGGTCTGTTTCTTGTTTGTCCCTTCTCTCTTTTTTCCTTCGCTCATTTGTTTTGTTTCTTAAATTCCACGTATGATTGAGAACATATGGTATTTGTCTTTCTCTTACTTATTTCACTAAGCATTATACTCTCTAGCTCCATCCATGTCCTTGCAGATGTCAAGATTTCATTCTTTCCTTGGCTGAAATAATATGCCATTGTGTGTATATGTGTATATGTATGTATATATGTAGGTGTGTGTGTGTGTGTATATATATATATATATATGTAAATATACCACTTCTTTATCCATTCATCTGTTGATGGACACCTAGACTGCTTCCATTATTTGGCTATTATAAATAGCCAATAAACATATGGGTGCATATATCCCTTTGAATTAGTGTTCTTGAATTTGGGGGATAAATACCCAGTAGTATGATTACTGAGTCATAGAGTAGTGCTGTTTTTAATTTTGAGGAACCTCCATACTGTCTTCCAGAGTGGCTGCACCAGTTTGCATTCCTACCAACAGTGCATGAGGGTTCCTTTTTTCCCACATCCTCTCCAACACTAGCTGTTTCTTGTGTTGTTAATTTTAGCTATTCTGACAGTTGAGAGGTGATATCTCATTATTGTTTTGATTTGTATTTCCCTGATGATAAATGATGTGATGTTGAACATCTTTTCATATGTCTGTTGGCCATCTGAATGTCTTCTTTGGAGAAATGTCTGTTCATGTCTTCTGCCATTTTTTCATTGGATTCTTTGTTTTTTAGGTATTGAATTTTATGAGTTCTTCATATATTTTGGATACTAACCCCTTATCAGATGTCATTTGCAAATATCTTCTCCCATTCAGTAGGTTTCCTTTTTCTTTTGTTGGTTGGTTCCTTCACTGTGCAGAAGCCTTTTATTTTGATGTGATCCCAATAGTTTATTTTTGCTTTTGTTTCCCTTGCCTAGGGAGACATATCTAGATAAATGTTGAGATGGCTGATGTCAGAGAAATTACTACTTGTGCTCTCTACTAGGATTTTTATGGTTTCAGGTCTCATATTTAGGTCTTTAATTGATTTTGAGTTTATTTTTGCATATGGTGTTAGAAAGTGGTCCAGTTTCATTCTTTTGCATGTAGATGACCAGTTTTCCCAACACTGTTTGCTGAAGAGACTCTTTTTCCCATTGGATATTATTTCCTGCCTTGTCAAAGATTAACTGATCATATAATTGTGAGTTTACTTCTGGGTTTTCTCTTCTGTTCCATTGATCTGTGTGTCTGTTTTTATGCCAGTGCCACACTGTTTTGACTACTTCAGCTTTGTAATATAACTTGAAGTCTGGAATTGTAATACTTCCAGCTATGTTTTTCCTTTTCAAAATTGCTTTATTTGGGGTCTTTTGTGGTTTCATATTAAGTTTTAAGATTCTTTGTTCTAGTTCTGTGAAAAATGCTAGTGGTATTTTGATAGGGATTGCATTGAATCTGTAGATTGCTTTGAGCAGTATAGACATTTTAACAATATTTGTTTTCTGATCCATGAGCACAGAATATCCTTCCATTTCTTTGTGTCCTCTTCAGTTTCTTTCATCAGTGTTTTGTAGTTTTTAGAATGCAATTCTTTCACCTCTTTGGTTAGGTTTATGCCGAGGTATCTTACTGGGTTTGGTGTAATTGTAAATGGGCTTGTTTGCTTAATTTCTCTTTCTACTGCTGTATTATTGGTGTATAGAAATGCAACAGATTTCTGCACACTGATTTTATATCCTGGGACGTCACTGAATTCATTTAACAGTTCTAGTAGTTTTTGGTGGAGTCTTTTAGGTTTTCTGTATATAGTATCATGTCATCTGCAAATAGGTAAAGTTTTACTTCTTCCTCCCCAATTTTGATGTCTTTTATTTCTTTTTGTTGTCTAACTGCTGTGACTAGGACTTACAGTACTATTTTGAATAAAAGTGATGGGAGTAGACATTCTTGTCTTGTTCCTGACCTTCGGGGGAAGCTCTCAGTTTTTCCCCACTGAGTATGATATTAGCTATGGGTTTTTCATATATGGCCTTTATGTTGAGGTATGTTCCCTCTAAACCTGCTTTGATGAGGGCTTCTTGTCATGAATGGATGTTTTATTTTGCCAAATGCTTTTTCTGCATCCGTTCAAATGATCGTATGAGTTTTCCCTTTCTCTTATTGATGAGATATATCATGTTGATTGATTTATGAATATTGAACTACACTTGCCTACTGGGAATAAATCCCACTTGATAGTGATGAATGATTTTTTTTTAATGTATCGATGGATTTGGTTTGCTAGTCTTTTGTTGAGGATTTCTGCATCTATGTTCATCAGAGATAGTGGCCTGTAGTTCGTGTGTGTGTGTGTGTGTCTTTATCTGGTTTGGGTATCAGGGTAATCCCGGCCTCCTAGAATGAATTTGGAAGTTTTTTCCTTTTATTTTTTGGAATAGTTTGAAAAGAATAGGTATTAACTCTTCTTTTAATATTTAGTAGAGGGTTGCCTGGGTGGCTAATTCGGTTAAGCATCTGACTCTTGATTTTGGCTCAGGTTATGATCTCCAGATGGTGAGACTGAGCCCTGCATTGGGCTCCATGCTCAGCAGGGAGTCTGCTTGAGACTCACTCCCTCCTTCTCCCTCCCCAGCTGCCCCCACTGACATGCTCTCTAAACAAACAAATAAATAAATACTATCTTTGAAAATATTAAGTAAACATTTGATAGAATTCATCTGTGAAGCTCTCTGGTCCTGGACTTTCGTTTTGGTAGGTTTTCTAGGAATGTATCCATCTCTTCTAGGTTGTCTCATTTGTTTGCATGCAGTTTTTCATAAAATTATTTGTATTTCTGTGATGCTGGTTGTTACTTCTCTTTCACTTGTGATAAACTCTGGCTAGGAGTTTATCAATTTTGTTGATCTTTTGAAAGAACTAGCTTTTTCATTGATCTGTTGGGTTTTGTAGTTTTTACATCATTTATTTCTGCTGTAATCTTTATTTTTTCTTTCTCCTGCTGGTTTGGTGTTTTGTTTGTTCTTTTCCTAACTCCTTTATGCATAAGGTTAGGTTGTTTATTCGAGGTTTCTCTTGCTTCTTGAGGTAGGGCCGTATTGCTATAAACTTCCCTCTCAGAACTTATTTTGCTGCATTGTGAAAGTTTTGTGTTTTCATTTTCACAAAAAATTGTGATTTCACTTTCATTTGTTTCCATGAACTTTTTGACTTCTTTGATTTCATAGTTGAGCTATTCATTTAGTAGTCTGTTATTTAAACTCAATGTATATGTGGTTTTTCCAGATTTTTTTTCTTGTGCTTGAATGCTAGTTTCATAGCATTGTGGTCAGCAAAGATGCATGGCATGACCTTGGTCATTTTTAATTTGTTGAGACTTGTTTTGTGGCCTAATAAGGGATCTATTCTGGAGCATGTTGCATGTACACTTGAAAAGAATGTGTATTTTGCTATTTTAGGATGGAACATTCTGAATATATCTGTTAAATCCATCTGGTACTGTGTGTTATTCAAAGCCACTGTTTCCTTGTTAATTGTTTATTTGGATGATCTTTCCATCCATGTAAGTGGGGTGTTAAAGTTCCCTACTATTATTATTTTAGAATCGATTAGTTCCTTTATTTTTGTTATTAACCGTTTTATGTGTTTGGGTACTCACATGCTGGATGCATGAATATTTATAACTGCTGTATCTTCTTGTTGGATTTTCCCCTTTCTAATAAAAATTTTGAATAGTCCCTCTTTTGGCATTCTTGTTATGATGATCTTCCCTTATTTTTTATTTAGAATAGATTGATTTCTGAAATGCAAATATTTTATTGAATAGCTACATATATGTTTTTAGAAATAAATGGTAGGAAATGAATAGAAGGAATGTTTTTTGCCATGCATGTGCTAAACATTTCATTTGTATCTTCTGATTTAATTATTTGAACGACATTAGCAAAGCCAATGTCATTTTACTGATTATGAAGTTAAGGTTGAGATCGACCAGTTCAGGAACTCAAAACTAGTAAGTGTTAGAAGTGGGATTTAGTTTGAGGATATTATGATTCCAAAGCCTATGTTTTTCCTAAAGACAATTATCCAAATATGTTATTATAAAATAACTGTGGGGCATATTATAAATAGACTCTTTTTCAGAGGCCGTGTTCAGACTGCCAACTTGGGAATTCCATTTGTGTTGAGTCCCCATAAAGAAATGTAAATGATTCTGGGAAAATAGGGTCAGGAATTTACTTGAAGTGATATTTGGTGGACTAAAAGAGAATGACATGTGTTTTAACTCAGCCTGACAGGTGCTAAAATGTTTGGAGCCAACAAGTACTTTAGGGAGACTGCTTTTTCTCCCCACAAAATAAAATGCTTTTAATAAGTTTCCTAATAATTTCCTTTGTGGGGTGTGCATGCATGCATGTGCGTGTGTGTGTGTGTGTGTGTGTGTGTGTGTGTGTACATGCTTACACACATACATGTGTGTCTGTGTTTATGTGAGAGATAGGACAACATTGTCTAAATGTAGTACTTAATTTCATTCAGAACTAGTTTTGTGCCTGAAGTATTCTGGGGAAAGCTTTCATAGTAATACACATAAAATTCTTTACATTATTTTGGCATGTAGAAGTTAATTATTGCCAACAAGGAAAAAACAGAAGAGGGGAAGTTAAGAAACATTTATTGATGTTTCTGTTACAGTAGAGATTTTCACATATAAATCCTCATTTGTTCTTCACAAAATATCTGAAGCAAAAAATCCCTTTATTTGAAAGTTGAAAAATCTCAATGCAGAAGATAATTATTGTCATTCAGTGTGTGATATCTAATGTTTAGAAAACAGTTGTTTCATTTATTTTGCCTGGATATTTTGGTTGTAGCAGGTGGGTAAACCCAGACCCTATTACCCTATTTTGGCCAGAAGTGAAAGCGTCTATACTTTTTTTTTTCTTGAATGACCTTGGTAGTTGGTGTCTTTCAAGGAATTATTCTTTTGATCTACATTGCTTAATTTATAGTTGTTTATAATATCACCTGATTATTATTATTTTTTAAAAGATTTTATTTATTTATTCAACAGAGATAGAGACAGCCAGTGAGAGAGGGAACACAAGCAGGGGGAGTGGGAGAGGAAGAAGCAGGCTCCTAGCGGAGGAGCCTGATGTGGGGCTCGATCCCAGAATGCTGGGATCACGCCCTGAGCCGAAGGCAGACGCTTAACCGCTGTGCCACCCAGGCGCCCCAATATCACCTAATTATTGATTGACCTCTCTAATTTTGTGGTTGTAATTTGTCCTTTCTTTTTTCTTGATAGTTCTGCTTAGAGGTTTACTGATTTTATTGACCTTTTCAAAGAATTCGATTTTGAAGTTAATTTTTCTCTATTGGTTATCCATTTCTTCTATTACTGATTGCTGCTCTTATCTTTATTTCCTTCCTCATGCTTACTCTGAATGTAATTCTTTTTAAAGGTTCTTAGGGTGGAAGCTTAGATCATTGATTTGACATTTTTCTTCTTTTCGTAAATGGCTGTTCGGTGCTTTAAATTTCCCTTTAATCCAGTGCTTTATCAGAATTCCATAAATTTTCAAAATTTGTTTTAATTTTCATTTATTTTTAAAAGTTTTTATTTATTAGAGAGAGAGAGCATGAGCGGGGAGAGGAGCAGAGGGAGAGGGACAAGCAGACTCCATGCTGAACACAGAGGTCAAAAAGGGGCTCAGTCACATGACTCTGAGATCATGACCTGAACCAAAATTGAGTTGGATGGTCAACCAACTGAGCCACCCTGGTGCCCCTAATTTTCATTTAATTCAAACTATGTCAGTTTAACCTGTGACTTTTTGATCCATGGATGTGTGTGTGTGTGTGTATTGAATTTCCAAGTATTTGGGAATGTTCCAAATACATTTCTTTTACTTCAATTTTAATTCTGATTTTGTCCTAGAACATTATCTATATGACTTAAATATTTTTTTAATTTATTGAGAATTATTTAATAGTCTAGAATATAGTCTAACCTACTAAATGTTCCGTGGTGCTTCAAAGGAATTTGGGGTGGAGGAATTTATAGATGTCAAGTAGGGCGGTTGGTTGATAGTGTTAAGTCTTCTGTGTCATTACTAATTTATTATCTACTTGTTCCATCATTATTGATAGACTATTGTTACTCTAGCTTTCTTTTAATTACTATATGCATGGTAGATCTCTCCATATCTGTATCTTTACATTTCAGTGGCTGAATTTGATAGCATATAATCACATCTTGCTTTTTTTTTTAAGATTTTATTTATTTTGAACGAGAGAGAGTGAGTGAGCGAGCAAGAGAGACAGAAAATGAGTTGAGGCCAGGGGGTATTGGGAGACAGAGAAGCAGATTTCCTGCAGAGCAGGGAGACCGACATGGGGCGCGATCCCAGTACTGCAGGATCATGACCTGAGCGGCAGGCAGACCCTTAACAGACTGAGCCACCTAGGCACCCCAGGTCTTGCTTTTTTATCCAGTCTCACAATCTCTGCCTTTAATTGGACTTAGTTAGGCTATTTGCATTTAGTGCAATTATTTTTATGGTTGGGTTTAATCTGTTATTGCTATTTAATCCATACTGTTATTTGTATTTATTTATACCATTGGTTCTTCATAACCTTCCCCTACTTTTACCTTCTTTAAGCTTGTTTTTATGATTCTATTCTATTCTCACTATTATCTTGTTAGCTGTAACTCTTTATTTTTTTAGATGGTTCTCCAGGGCTTACAACAGTATTTTTAACTTATCACAGTCTACCTTTGAATAATACTAACTTCACATATAGTGTAAGAAGTTATCACAGGTTCTTTTATATTTTATACAATAATAAACATCTATTTCCCCTTTCTTTCCTCTGTGCTATTTTTATCATACATTTTCCTTCCACATATGTTGTAAACTCCAAAATATATAAATATTCGGTTTTTAAAGGCAACTTATCCTTTCAAAGTTAAAAATGAGAAAAAGTATCTTCATGTTTATTCATATGTTTACCATTTCCAGAGCTTTTTAATCTTTTATCTTTCAGATTCAAATTCCTTCTGTGTTAAGAATCTCCTTAAACATTCATTGTTCTGTAAGTCCGTTGGTGATGGATTCTCTCAGCTTTTGTTTACCTGAAATGCCTTTTTACATCTTCCTTATTGAAAGATATTTCACTGAATGTAGAATTATAGGTTGACAGTTTTTCCTTTTAATACTTCAAAAAATTGTCTTTCAGTTTGAATGTTTTTTGAAGAAAAATATGTGATCATTCTTGTTTTTCTCTTATATAATTGTATGTTACTCTGGTTGATTTTTAAGATTTTTTTTTTATCCCTGGCTTTTATTCATTTGATTAATATGTACTTTGGTGGGTTTTATTGTTATTGTTTTTAACGTCCTTCTCCTTTGGATTTGTTGAGTTTTTAGATATGTAATGTTATGGTTTTCATCAACTTTGGAAACATTATGGCTATAATTAAATTATTTCTTCCAATAAGTTATTTTCTGAGTCCCTTTCACCCATCTTACCTGGACTCCAGTTGTCTATTAGACTGCTGATGTTGTCCTACAGGTCACTCAGACTCTATTCATTTTTTTTTCCTCTTTCTTTGCTTCTTTGTGGGAAGATTTTATTGCTGTGTCTTCAGTTTTACTGATTTATCATCTACAGTGCCTAATCTTCTGTTTGGTGTATTCTCTTTCTGTGCATTGTGGCCTAAATACTGGCAGAATGCTGGGGGAAATCACATGACTTTCTTTTTCTTCTCTTACAGATCACTGCCCTGCACTGCCTGTTCTCTGTAGTGTGTTATTTTGTAAAAATAAAAATTAAAAAAAATCAGTTGTTTAATGCAGGGAGTGCATTTCTTTTTGGGCTAGAATAAGATTATTCTCTGAGTAGATTTTGATAATATTTTCTTCATACTGATCTTATGTTGTCATTTTTGACAATCAGCTTTATGAACAAATATTCATTGGGAATCTATTAAACTGCACATTATAGAAACAAAAAGATGATTAAGAACTTAGGTGTGTCCTCAAGTAGCAATACAACTATGTAAACCAAAACATATTATAAAATAAGTCAGGGTTTGTGGAAGAAATGTTTAAAGACTGCAGTCAAGAATACAAAATTAGCATGGTGGGGAATATTAATAGAAATATATACGCAGTACAGAGGAAGATATACCCCTGTTTTCTGTGAGATTGTGAGACCAAAGTTTTTTTTTTTTTTTTAAGGCGATTTTTTTTTTTTTTTAAGATACAATTTCTTTTAACCTGATATACTGACTTCAGAAGGCCAGGATAAATTCTGTAATCCCTTGAAAAATCCCTTCAGTAAAGTTACAAAAACAAGCAAATGGTGCTTCCCTCAAGGGGCTAGCAGTGTAGCAGAGGGGGAAAAATGTGTAAATAAATAAATTTAGGGAAGTGTTCTAAGACTGAATAGGAAGAGCTATGTAAGTGTTGGATTTCAAGGACAAGGGAAGAATAGGCCAGTTCTAGCTGAGCAAGCAGGAAGTCTTGATTAAAGAATTTTCTGTGGTTCAGGGCGCCTGGGTGGCGCAGTCGTTAAGTGTCTGCCTTCCGCTCAGGGTGTGATCCCGGTGTTCTGGGATGAGTCCTGCATCAGGCTCCTCCACTAGGAGCCTGCTTCTTCCTCTCCCACTCCCCCTGCTTGTGTTCCCTCTCTCGCTGGCTGTCTCTCTCTCTGTCAAATAAATAAATAAAATTAAAAAAAAAAAAAAGAATTTTCTGTGGTCCTAATTCTGAAAATTGAGTGGTTCTTTGCTAGGTAGATTGATGTGTTGTATGTTGTGTGGGTAGAACATCATTGAAAAAATGGATAAGTAATAGATACATGAATCAGATTCTTGTGCTCCATAATATGGAAAAAATTTAAAATGCGAAGAGCCCGGAGTATTATGGGAGTAAATGTAGTTGAAGATAAGATTGAAAGGTAGGATTATACATTATTCTGTAAAATACAATTGGTTATTGGCTAAGAACAGTGACGTAAATTCATTACTTCCAGATTCCTTTCCCAAACATAGGCATGGACAGGGGTACCCTTCACCAAAACAGTCAATATAGTAGTAGTAAGTTTGGAGGGGAAAAGTAAATTTAATTTCAGAGTTTCAGACCTTAAGTTCTCAGGGATATCAACTTAAAGGAATCCAATAGATATTTGAACACAATGTTCTTGCTATAGTTTGTGGAAGAAGTTGGACTAAATGTAAAGTTTTAGGATTTATCAGCCACAGTTTGTTGCCAAAGCTATTAGTGTTGATTAAATAATCAAGAGGAAATGTGAGGAAGAATAGATTGCCTACAAGAGGAAAAGAATGGTTAGGAAGAAATGAGCAAAAACAGAAGAAACTAGTGTCTCAGAAACAAAGGGAAGTGAGAAAAAAGTTAACAGTGTTATATGCTTAAATTTAATGTGTGGTAAGTGACAGAAGAGTCTGCTGGCCTGGGTAGTTAGAAGGTCAGTGGTAACATTTGTGAGAAGGAGAAATGAGGGCCCAATTAAGGTGACAGTAGGAAGATGAGGTAATAGAGATGGAGGCTGAAAACTAATCACTCCCCAGGAAACATGGCTGCAAAGGGAAGAAGAAGATGATGATACCCAATGAGAGACACTGTGCAGGAAATTATTATTTTTAGGAAGTAAAACACTTAACTATATTTTTAGCGTCTGTTGTAAGAACTAGTAGAAAGGGAGATGTTGAAAATTTAGCAGGAAATATTCTTAATGACAGTGTGGGTATGGCGAGACCATCTTTTTCATACACAGCTGGTGGGTGTATAAATTGGTATAATCTTTCTGAAAGGCAATTTGATAATGTGTGTAAAGAGCTTTAAAAATACAGTTTTCGACCCTGAAAGTCCCCTTATAGAATTACACCCTGTGGGTAGAATGAGAGATGCAGATAAAGACTTATGTACAAGGATGATACTCACAGCATCATTTGTAATAACAAAAAATGGAAACAATCCTTATGCCCAACAAAAAAGGCATAGTTATATAAATTATAGTGTATTTGTAAAGTATTAAACAACCATTGAAAATCCTATTTTCAATGACTTACAAATTATTGGGCAAAATGCTCTTGCAATACACTGTTGAGTGAAAAATGAGAAACAAAAAAAAGCTGAATATAGAGAGTGATTCAAATGTTGAAAATAGAAATATAACACTTGAAAGAGAAAATATAGAAATGAGTAGGAAAAATTAGAAAATTGAGCAGTGTTTTGGCATACACTTAAGAAGACTAGATTACAATAGTGACCTAAAAGATCAATTTAGGTACAGAGGTACCTCTATCTAAATGGGAGAAATAAAAGGATATTTCTGGATGTGGGGAAGAAAATGAAAAGACTTTTTTTTTCCCCCACTAAGTGAAAGGCAAATCCTTTTCCAATATCATCATCACAACCTCCCGGTGTCAATAACATATATTGAGGGTTAATTTTGTGTCATAGGTTATGTTACATGTTTTTAATATTCACAGTAGCTATTATTAAATATAAGCAAACCAAGCCATGGAGAAAGTAAAAAGTTGCACATACTAGGGCATGGTGGAGCTGAGGTTCATGCCCAGTTCTATTTGTCACCACAGTGTAGTCCCCAGCCTTCTGCAGAGAGGAATGGGCAACCTTGATAAGGAGACACTTAAAACATATAATAGTCACTGGAGAAATTAAAACAAGCTGACCTGAGACAACAAGAGAAATAAATGGCTGAATGGTACCAAAGGTCTTCTTAAGATCACTTATTTGGAGTGCCACCAGTTCAAAAAATTACGTTCGTTTCTCCAAATGCTGTTGTATGACTTGGTGTAGGAGAGGAAAGGAGGAAAGGTTGGATTAATTGAAAGTTAGGCTTAGTAAGGAGAGTCAACAAAAAGAATAGGATTTGAACGTTTTGAAGGTGTTGACAATAAAATGAAGCTAAATAGGATCTAAACTTAGTATGAATTTTAGAGCTTTTGCAAAGGGTTAGGAAATAGGTTAAAGAGAAGGCTGGAGGAAGAAACTGCAGGACTTGAGGGGGACCAGGGATATAGTGAACAGGGCTGAAATAGCACGTTGATACAATCTGTTGGCAACAAGAAGGTTGAGGACTTTGAAGTTATATGGTTAGATGAGCTGTGCAAAATTATATGAAAAAAATGAGTAGTTAAACCATCTTTTTGATGGTAGAAATCAGAAGTGGAGATAAAAGACTGTGAGGTATGTTTCAAAGTGCTTAGTAGATGAAATGGAGTCACCAGAAGATCTCTAGATGATAGAAATGTGAGGGAGAGCAGAGGTAGGCCAGCAGAATTACATGAACTGGAGCACCCGGGTGGCTCAGTGGTTAAGCATCTACCTTTGGCTCAGGTCATGATCCCAGGGTCCTGGGATCGAGCCCTGCATTGGGCTCCCTGCTCAGCAGGATGCCTGCTTCTCCCTCTCCCACTACCCCTGCTTGTGTTCCTTCTCTCGCTATTTCTCTCTGTGTCAAATAAATAAATAAAATCTTTTTCAAAAAAAAGGGGGGGCGCCTGGGTGGCTCAGCCATTAAGCGTCTGCCTTCGGCTCAGGTCATGATCCCAGGGTCCTGGGATCGAGCCCCGCATCAGGCTCCCTGCTGGGCCGGAGGCCTGCTTCTCCCTCTCACACTCCCCTTGCATATGTTCCCTCTCTCGCTGTCTTTTTCTGTCAAATAAGTAAATAAAATCTTTAAAAAAAAAAAAACAAAAAAGAATGACATGAACTTCAACGGATGGAGGAAGTTTACATGAGGACCAATGAAACAAAGATCTAGGATCAGCAAAGAGCTCTGGGAGAATGACCCTTGTCTTTATTAGCATTGGAGACTTAGGGAGACGGACTTTCCTGGGGAAGCAGGTTATAGTCCCATCCTTAGCACATTGCCTGATGCATAATTAATGCTGAATGTCAACTCATTCTCACCCTATAGATGAATGGATGTAAAATTTAATGGGTCCACCAGGAGGTAGAGGGATTGGGAAGAGCTGAGGATGTGGTAGGATGGGGTCTATTGACCTTGAAACAGGGTTTCCAGTGAGCATAATGGAAAGTATTTGTAAAGACCAGAAATAGGTGAAAGAACATAATGGGGAAATGCACAGAATGATGGGTGGATGTGAATCATAAGATGTTTGTTAATTAGATGGACTCGTGTACTGTCCAGTGACTGAGGACAGCAGACATGACAGATGTGGCTCTCACTGACTCTGCTGACTCTGAGACTAGAACAACTAAAGCCTAAGTATAAGTATTCTGAGAGGCCAACAATATTAGAAGTCTGCTGTCTTTGCTCAGTACTGAAGTGGCAAAATGTGGAGATGCTTTTATGATGTCTTTTTTAAAGTTAATTCTGCCTTCATTTTTGGAAATGGTTAGCTGGACTTTAAACTCCATTCCCAGAAGGGTTGTTGGTTTGAGGTAGGTACAGGGCTTTTTCCATACAGGAATTACGTATTACAGAGCAGCTTAGGTAAATCTGCCCTTACGTAGAGCTCTTTTTACATGGCTGGGGATGAATTTGGATATTTTCTCCAGTGCCTTAGCCCTGAGTGGTGTAGAGGCATACTTCTGGTTGCTGAAAGCCTAAATCATGGGTCTGATTCTATTTTTCTGCTCCAACAATTTGGTGAGAGCCTTTGAGGTACTATAACCTGTCTCCCGTGGCTTACATGTCAGTAGGATGCACATAAAAATATGACAATATGTATTAGTCCTGAGGCACATACAGGTGAACTAGATGAATTACTTGGGGAATGAAACAACCACAGCTCCCTCACATTGTCATTGAGGTAATATAATTTTTTAAAGGAAGAATTATCGACGTGTAGTGAAATGTGAAATCAATATCTGTATTATTTAGTGAACACATGCTGGGCATTTTTACCAGAATCATTGGTAAACATCTTCAGTCATAAATTTCCCAAATTCTTGGATGGATTTGTGTTTTAATTAACATTCTTAGCTGGAAACTAGAGGCAGATGGGAAGCATTGTTAATAATTCCATAATTGATAACAATCACTTCTAAAACACAGAAACAACTCATAGCTCACTAATTATTTCAGAGGATAAACATTCTGAATTATTAAGAGAAGCACTCAGTGACATGGGAAGTCAAGTCTTTCAGGGGGTGAAGACTGGGTTAGAGGCAGACATTTCAGGTTTGAATTCCGGCATAACCACTTACTAGCATGGACATGATATCTGTCTTCCTTAAGCCTTAGTTTCCTCATCTATAAAGTGACAATAATTCTTATTTTCACAGGGTTGATATGAAAAATAAATTAGGAAATATATTTGAATAAGCAATGCACAATTCCTGGTACCAGGCAAGTTCTCAGAAATTCACTTGAAGTTAACAAATGAAACATGAATATGAAACAGCCCTAGAGGTTATCAGTATACAGTTAATCCCCCCACCCCATGTGACAATTCAGTTTTTTGGTTTTTTTTTTTTTTTTTTTTAATTCTTAAATCTCTACCTAGAGGATCAAGGATAATCTGTTTTTTAATAAAGGTCTGGGTAGTCCTGAATTTGTCTAGTTTAACTTAATGTAGTATTTCCCAACATGCTTAATTTAAGCTAGACCTTTCTCCCCACAAAAACTATTGTCTTAAGGAATCAAAGTTTCTTAGAACACTTTAGGAAACACTGAAAAAAGGTTTCAATCCCCTTCTCATTGGTGGGTTGGAGTTAGCAGCAGATTGCCTCATTTGTTTGTTTTTTAAGTAGTCTCCATATCCAGCATGGAGTCCATTGCCGGGCTTGAACTCACAACCCTGATATCAAGACCTGAGTTGAGATCAAGAGTCGGATGCTTAACCAATGAGCCCCCCAGGTGCCCCAGCAGATTGATGTTTATTAGGTGATTACTACGAGCTGAATTCTGTCTCTGGACTTTTAACTATAAAATCTTAATTCTTACAACATCCTTCAGAGGTCAGTATTATTATCCGCATTATTATGAAGTTGACAAGACAGAGGCATGGAGAGTTTAAGCATCTTGCATAAGATAACAAAAAAACTAAGAAGCAATGGAAGATGATTTGAAAACTGCCAGCTTTTGTAATCACAATGCTAATTTGGGATTTAATCAGCTAGTGTGATTTAGCAGATGCCAAGTGGAAAGTGAAGACCAGGAAACCAAAAAGGGAGCCCCATGGAGTGGTGTACTCCCAAAGGCCAGAGAAAGTGTAGAAGTCAGGGAAAACTTAGGAAAGTACAGAAGCAGAGCCAGAAGCAAAAGCAGTGAGCTGAGAATAAACTGGGAGAGATGTGGGGCATTTTTTTCTAGGCTGCTGGATGCTATAAGTGGCTTGCTTTTATCTGTCACTCACGGTCTTGTGTGTGGGTTAGCCTGCTGAGTTTAAAAGAGCAATAATAGGATGGACATCTTGGTTCAAATGGGAGAATTTTATTAAATGAGGCCATGGAACTCTATTCAATGTGTAGATGCATACAATTAGAATTAAATAAAAGAAATCATACTGAGTCAAATAAATATAAGTAGGAAGGCAGCAGGCAATGCTACATTTCATTTGGATTTTTAAAGTTCTTTTATGTGAAAGAATCTACTTGCTACATCATGGTGGATACCAGTAACCAGTGCTTGCTCCTTGGCTTAGGCCAAACAGCTATTAAGTAGAGTGCCCTATTTTAGCTGCGTAGTTTTGTGAGTTTAAGGAAGAATGATTAAAATGAATAGTTTTTTCCCTCTAAGAGCTGGCATTCTCTCTGATGTTAAGAAGGTTCCTTTACTGGGATATGGGAACCACATGATGGTCAAAGAAATAGATTTGATTCAACATGCAGGGAAGAGTCATATAGTTTGGAGCAAGACATCTGGACATGAGGAGGAGCTCCTGTGGAATCTATCACTCCATCTTACTCCAGGCTTGGTTTTTTTTGTATCGGTTTCTTCTTGAAACTTTATCCACCATGGGCATAGTTTTGGAAACTGGATTCTTAGTCAAGAATGGTGACTTCTCAGAGTTAAGAAGGCCTCATGTTCCCAAGAAGCTGTCTGCATCTGCTAACATAGGCTAGTGTGCACATTCCCTGAGACCCAAACTTGACCCAGTTTTGAGAGTTAGGTGATTTTCCTCCTTTATACCCCCATAGAAAAATTCTCTGAAGTTGCCAAAGGTAAAAACTCTTGTTGCAACTAAGCACCTGTCCCTGAGTGGAATAGCAGTTTGACTACCATTTAAGCTGGACTGAATGAGGCAAGAAACCACTGCCTCATGTGTGCCTGGAATGCATTGTAAGTTCAAATGGGCTCTTTGAAATATTAGCCAAGGATAAACTTGCTTAGTAATTCTCTAGAACTTGTCCAGAATTACCTTAATTGCACTACAGAGTCCAGCTCTAGGAACCTCTTTTCTGCCTGCCCTTCCAAAGCATGGTGCTGGATCTCTGTCTAGAAGTGAAAATGGACGAGCAGTGTGCCAAAAGGGGAAAACCTGTTCTGTCATTTCGGTGAGCGTTGGTTCTACTTCCTGCTTTGTATCAAAATGAGAGCAGTGAGCTTTACAAGACCTAGTATAATGTATTGACGGTTTTTGGAGAATTGGTTATTTGGTAGGTTGATTTTTAATAATTTGATTTGTAGCAAATTAATGTTCAGCTGTATTGAACTAGAGCCCCATCCATATCAGCCTGCCTCATTAATGAGGGTTACAGAGCAATATGGACAACTGTGGGGCTTTCTTCTTTTCCAGTTCAGGACTCTTTTTTTTTTTTAAGCAAAAGTTATGCTTTCTAGTCCTCAGGGACTGAGTATCTAAGTCATGGGGAATTTTGCAGAGGTTCCTTACTTCCATATCAGATGTGTTCTCTCTCTTTAGTTTGGTAGTGTCTACTCAAGAATGATTTCTTTTCTGCATTCCTAAGCTAAGGGATAAGAACTATACCTGTCACTGAGAGCCTCTTCTGTTATTTTTGTCATCTATTGCTGCATAACAGGTCATGCCACCACTTAGTAGCATAAAGCAATGACATTTTAATTCTTCTCCTGGCTCCTTGGATCAAAAATTCAGATGAAAGCAAGCAGGGGTTCATTGTCTCTATTCCATGATGTCTGGGGCTGCAACTAGAAAAACTCTAAAGACTGGATGTGACTTGAATGACTGAGTTTGGAACAATCTGAAGGTTTCATTTCTCACATGTCTGGAGCCTGGGCTGGGATGATTTAAAGGCTGGGATCAGCTGAGACTACTGACCAGTGCAACTATACATGGCATCTTCATGTGACTTGGGCTTCCTCACAGCATGGTGCCCTCAGGGTAGTTGGATTTCTTCTGTGGTGTGCAGGGATGCAAATTAAAGATTTTAGAAACAAAGTAGAAGCTGAGTAGCTTTTATGACCTAGATTTGGACACCACATAAATTCACGCCTGTTCATACTCCAAAACTAGAAGCAGTCATAGCCTTCCCAGAATCAAGAGTAGATAAAATCACCTCCCACCACTTGCTAGAAAGTATCAAAGAATTTTTGAATTTTATATTTTTTTATATTTTTAAATTGCCACATTTGATAACTGTTATCCTTTAACCCAATCTACTTTGGTCCTAGACATATATTCTAGGGATATTTCCAAGGCAAAAAAAAAAAAAAAAAAAAATCTCAGGATAACAGCTCAGGGCCAATTTGGGAGGTTCAGGAGAGCACCAGTCTCATTAACTTGTAGTCATTCTCTTTGAATGTCAAAAGGCATTCCCTAGCTTTACCATATATCTTGATCACTGGACTTCACAGAATGCATCTTAGCTGTCTGCAAATTAGTCAGGGGCTTTGCTGTCTCTGAAAATATTCACCATAAAGTGTTAGAACTAATAAGCCAATTATAATTGAGGATTATTGAACATGGGTGTTGACTCTGGCTGCTGTGGGACCTTGCAAAGGGGTGCTTACTTACTTAAATGGATTCACCACAGTCTGAGCTCTTTCTTCATCACAGACTTACAGAATCTAAAATTTGGTATTTGTTAGCACATGCTCTTAGTGATGAGATCATGTGAAGCTAGTTGCAGAAGACTAATGTATAAGCACATACTGATTTAATAATTTGTATGGAGAACTATAATTACCTAGGGATACTTTCATTCACTGGCTTCAGGCTTTACCTGAAGGCCCCCTGCATGAAAAAGCGAATTAGAGGCCAATTCGGTAAGTATTGGACAAAATTCTGGAAGGGCAGGTATAACGTCTTGATTATGTTGTATATTCAGTGCCTACCACTGTCTGGTGTGGATGAGGCTTACAATAAATGTTTATTGAATATGTAAAAGAATAATTTAGAATAGAAGAGGCCTTAGGGGGATGTAATCTGATGGTTTTCAAACAGTCCTAAGGTTCTTAAAGAGGTGATCTAGAAGCCACCTTGGGAGTTAGTGGGCAGAGAGTAGCAAGGGCCTTAGAGCAGCTCCCCTTCTGTTTATTTCAGAATTTCAGACTCTTACAAAGAAGTAAATTTTGAGAAGTGTTCTACTGATACAAAATATCAGCAGTTGATAACAGAAAATAGGATCAATATTAATGTTTGTCAATAAGGAAACTGAGACCTGCAAATATATATATGTAATTTGCCCAAAGTCCCCCGGTTAGTAAGAGACTAAGCTGGCTCTCAAATTGAAGCTTCCCACTCCAAGCCTTGACCTGTTTCTAATATCCAACATGCTAATGATTCCCTGGAAATTCAGCCCCTGATTTTCTATGAAGTTCTCCTGCCCATCTCCTGACAATAGCATTTGGCATCTGTCCAGAATTTATTACAGCATTTTCATTTTCTTTTTTAGAAGCAACACTTGACATTTCAATCATCACCTTATAAAATTTCCTCCTGCCTAAGTTTTTTTCCTTCTTTCTCCCTGAGCCTCATTCATTCACTTTATTTTTTTTAATTCCTTAGACAGCCTCACAGTCAAGTTATTTTCTGATATAAAGAGGAAAGGAGGAAGGAGGATGCATCAGACAAGTAGACAATAAAGTCCAGGCAAAAGCTCATTCTAAAACACATCTTCCTTGAAGCATTGTTATCACTGCTATTGTTCATACCATTCTGTCTGTTCCCTTGAGCTACCATCTCCTGCTGATGCTTTAAAGAGATCAAAATAATCCTAGTAGCTTACTTGCGTGTAAAAAATGCAAGCATTAGCCCAAGAAAAGTATTTCTTGCTCATCCTCAGCTAACTGCACAACTGACCTTGCCTTGGAGCTGTACACACTACCTTTCTACCCACAGTTAACTATGAGGATTAGAGAAGCGGAGAGGGTCAGAGATGAAAAAGGCTCTGGGAACCTTGAAATCCAATTTTATTTTACACATGAAGAGACTGAAACCCAGAGAGGTGGAATAATTTGCTCAAGGCCACACAACTAATTAGTGGCAAAGAACTGTCTCTTTGGTCTAGGACTCTATTAGTAATAGCAAATTTATTTTTGCTTCCAGCCCAATGCAGTGCCCTCCAGATGAAACCCTAGTGGCAGAGCAGGCTCCCATCATTACATAGGACCACTGAGATCCAATGGATAGATGTGGCACCCAACTAGCTGAAGTCCTGAGGGGCACACAAGTGTGGAGTCACGCACAAGTCCAGTGGATATTAGTCAGGATAGAAACACAATCAGCAGCATCAGGGGCTGAGTTCTCTAACTGTGCCTGTAGCTTATCACAGGAACTCTGTTGTGACAGTTGATTGAGGCATTAGCAGTGTATTCTTCTAGAGAAGACAGAAACAGGCAGTAGAGACTGCAGACAGTTGTTTCTATTATTCCCACTGAAAAGACATGAACAATGAGTCCTAGTCTGGAGGAGTATTTTAAAACTTTTTTTTTTTTTTTAAGTAGGAAAAGATTTTATTTTTCCAGGCAAAATCTTGCGTAGAACTACAGCGCATTAAATGAATAAAAACACAGCTGCTCTGGTTGAATTTGGGAAGAGAATAAGTTGTCCTCTGAGGCTCCAGGAGGCAACAGAGTTTGGAAATTAATAATCAACAGGAGGAGAAACTGCTACAGGGAGCAGTTTTAGAAATCTGTGGTGATAATTTTGGTTTTCATAGTGATTAGAGGGGGTTACTATTGTTATATAGTGGGTAGGAGCCAGGGATGTCAATGTCAGATGTCTTGCAATGTGGAGGATGGCTCTAGACATTGAAGACTTATCCCAATATCCTACATGATGGTTGTTGCTGGGGAGGAAAATTTTTTTCTCTTTTAAAGTTCTTCTAGCTGCTCTAAGAATCAAATTGACATGAGACAGATTAACAGGAGAAAATCAAACAAAAATTTCATAACATGTATAACTAGTGCATACATGGGAGAGACCCAGGAAAACTAAGTAACTCACCAAAGGGTCCAAAGTTATCCCCTTAAATACTATCTCCAACTAAATACAGAAGATATTGGGGATGGGGAGTCAGTTATGGGAGGTTACCAGGAAAAGCACAGTAAACGAGGGTAAAGTTGTTAGGCAGATTTAAGTCCATGCTTTCTCTACTGATAATAGTTTCTAGAGATTTAGAGTCATCCTATCTGGTACTGAGGGAAACACCTTACAAACGGAGATTTCCCTTATACATGTAAATGTCTCTTACAATGGGTAACTTCTCAGTTTTTAGAGCTTCTTTTGTGTCTGCAGTTTCTTAAAAATAACTAGTTTAAGCGGTATGCCAGGGGCCCCTGGAGGCTCAGTCAGTTGGGCATCTGCCTTTGGCTCAGGTCATGGTCCTAGAGTCCCGTGCATGTGCCCTGCATCAGGCTCCCTGCTCAGTAGGGAGTCTGCTTCTCCCTCTGCCCCTCATCCTGCTCATGCTCTGTCTTGAATACATAAATGAAATTTTAAAAAACAAAACCGGTATGCCAAAGAGGGTTATCTTGGGGTGGCAAAATTCATCCCCTACAGTGTGACTATTTCTCCAGATATCCATGTAGATGAAAAAGCGGTTTGTAAGTAGCTGAGCCTGGAATCTAACCCTATTTTACATAGGGCAGGTAGTATTTATTACACAGTTTAAATAGACTTTGCATTTAACCCAAAATGCAACAACTGGGTTAATTGGGGGAAGAGTGTATTTTTTTGTTTTCTTGGGAGCTTTACCAGAAGTTCCTTACCAAGAGACTAACAGAAGGGTAAAATCAAGAGTTTTGGAGCCAGACTGCCTGGAGTTGAATCCTAGATGCTATACATACTAGCTGTGTATGACTTTAGCCAGGTGCTTAACCAGTCTGTGTCTCCTTTAGCTGTAACTTGGAGACAGTAAAAGTATCTGTCTCTCAATGTTGTGAGAATTATTTGAGTCAATAATGTAATGTGCTTAGAGCAGTACTTAGCACGAAGTAAGAGTTCTAACTTTATCTTAGAAAATACTACCTGATCATTCTTGGTGATGACGAGATATATATATATATATATGGATATACATACTTATGTCTTAAAAATATCAACTGGAAGAAAAAATGTTGAAGATCAATTAAATGTTGTCTTATTTCACTTAAATACGAACTTAGCAGGAATAAACATCTAACTGCTTAATTATAATTTTCTGGGACAGCCATTCCTAGTCTTTTGCATATTATGTATTATAAATTACTTTCTTTTTATATCTTAAATTTAGAGTTTATGTTGATTTTTTTAATCAGAATAGGTGTATAGGTAGTTTACATTATTTTGAAATTTCAGTTCAGGGTAGTAAAGAAAGCATTACAGAATGCTTGTTAAGAACAGGGTGCATCAGGTATGATCAGATGGAGAACCACTGCAGCAGGTGAATGAGAAGAATCTGGGACCTGTGAGTTTATATCTAGTGAAATCGGAGTTGTTCTGGGTAAAGCTGATAACAAGAGTTTTCTCCAGCCCACTTTGTTTCTTCCTAAGTCTGTGTATAACCTTTAAGGCTTCAATAAACATAATTTGAAAATAACTCTAGGACCAGAGATGCGTGCACACTCTCTCTTGCTCCCTCTCACTCTCTATGTCTTAAGTTTCACTGGCAGGCTCCCTAGGGGACTAGGAAGAAACCAACAGTGGAAATGCTCTCAATGGCATAGTAATTAACAAGCTAAAAGACTTTTTTATTATTATTAATGATTGCTAATGATTACTTTATGGTAAAACTAGACATTTCTCAGGTTTGTTCAATAGACAGTTCATCATTACACTGAGATATCTGGCTACCACCTGGCCATGTTGAAACACTTCTCAAGTCACACAGACAAAATTCTCAGAATTTGAGGAAACCGTTACCAGATAAGGGTCCATTGCCTGCTGCTAACAGTAAGCCAAACACCGACAGTGGTTTTGTGACAGAGAAAAAGGGTTGCATTGCACTGCACCAAACAAGGAGACAGGAGAAAACTCAAATCTGTCTCCACAAGAATAGGGGAGCGTAGTATCTGTGGGATTTTAGAGAGGGGTAGGGTTTTGAGGGGGGATGTAGGTGACTGGAGGTTGGGAGAAGGTGAGGTAAGAGGAAACCAGGGGCAGCACAGGCACCGAATAGTAACATAATTGTACATAGTTGTATGTACAAAAGATGGCAGTGCGGGTGTGACAAACGGGGGCGGGGGGGAAGCTCAGTTTATGTATTCACTTTGCTTTTTTCTTGGTCCCTTATGTGCAACTGCAAGAATTCTTCCTGGTTTGTTCCAGTCTTAGCTAGTCTTATCAGTGGTCTGTCAACTTCTGCAAAACCGGCCCATAAATCCCGGTTAACCAGCGTTTTCTTTAGGTAGAATGGTCAAGCGTCTGTTAACGTTGATTTCAGAATAATGCTTGTTCACTGAATATTACAGGGGTGTTAAGCTGATTATGGCTCATAATTACTGTTATTCTTGATTATCTGCAAGTCCTTATCGGTTATATCAATACCAGTTTTGTTTCTTACGATTTTTTTTTTGCCTAAACTTACATAGTGATGCTCTTTTGTATTATTTGCAGCCAATAATTTGCCAATAATGAGATTTTTAGGTATTTGCATTTCAGTTAAAGTATGAATTGTCTAGACCCAATCTCAATTTGCTTCTAAGAGTGGTGAGTTCATATTTGTCAATTCAATAACAAGTAACTACCTGAAAAAAAGATGAAGTGGGTTGGATAGAATCCATAGTCCTACCTAAAAGCACCAGGATTGATAACATTTAAGAGACCCTCCTAGACCAGAAAGGTATACCTGGGGGTCAGGGGGATACAGAGAAGACCCAGGAACCATGATGCCCTGCAGGAAAGGTAGAGAAATTGGATGCCCACCCAGAGACCGGTTCTATTAATGGAAGTGAGTATTTTTTATCCGAAAGCATGCTTGTAGCACACAACAGGCATGCTAAACTGACAGATGAACCCAAGTTCTCCTGAGAAATTCTGCCAGGAAAGACAGTGAACAGACAGGTCAGATCTGAAATAGCACTTCTCTGCTTTCAGACGCAAGATATTTTTCTGTTGGGAATTCTGGGATTTTTAGCTAGATTCCATTCATCCATGAGCAAGAAAAACAGGTATTTCCAGAACTTACCAAGCATGCCAAGGATCTCTATCCTAATAGAAATAGGAGTACAGATCCGTCAAATTATAGATAGAACTATATGGAATTTTTAGGGGTCTGTTACCTTCCCATCAAAACACATCCAGAACCACTTTTTTTTTTTTTTAAGTTTGTATACTTCAACCAGTTTTCCTTATTTCCCCCACCCTCCAACTCCTGGCAACCAACTTCTCTCTCTGAGTTCTACAAGTCTGACATCTTTGGATTCCTTATATAAGTGAGATTGATGTGGTTTTGAAATATAAATGAGGTTTGGAGCCAATGACCAAGAAAGAATTCTTGAATCGTCTTTGGTGCAAAAGGGTGGTTTTATTAAAGCACAGGGATTGTATCCCTGGCAGAAAGAGCTGCTGCCCTGGGGTTGTGAGGGGTGGCTGATTATATACTCAGGAGTTGGGGTAAGTAAGGAAAAGGGAGGTTTCGAAAGAACTTCTATATGCTAAAGAGGACCTGCAGGATAATGGAGGCCTTGCCGTTGTCAAGTTAAGGTTGTTTACCCCTCTAGCAGGGTATTAACGTTAAGACAGTTGGGAGATTCCTGAAAGAATGTCACACATATCCCACCCAGGAGTGGGGGGGGGGGGTTGCAGGGTGTCAGCTTCTGCTTTGTCTTCAGCTAGCCTTCTGCTCCCTCATCAAGATCATGTAGTATTTGTCTTTGTGTTTCTAGCTTATTCTTCTCAGCATAGAACGAGTAGGTTGGGGAGGAAAATATCTTGCTGTATTCTGTTAAAAATCAGAATTCAAGTGAGTAAATCTGAGATCTAAGTGGGTTTACTCAGCGATGAATGAACGGTAAAGCATCCCATCTAGCAAGTAGATGCTCCAAGAAATTGTACAAAATGGATGTTTTTTTAATAGGAAAGAGGGTGGGACAGGAGTTATTAAGCAAAAGAAAAAAAGGAATTGTTTTAGACAAGATCACCTTCCCTTAAGGGAAAGACAGAGAGTCTTAATATGCAGATATGGATATTGGAGGCCCCACTATTGTCAAGCCAAGGCTGTTTACACTATCACTGTGTCCTTATCCGTGAGCTGCAGGTCCTGTCCTTAGTTTTAGGGCAGCCAGGAGTGCCGAGGAATGTTGCATACATGGGCGGGGTGGGGGGTTGCAGGGTGTCAGCTTCTGCTTTGTCTTCAGCCAGGCTTCTGTTCCCTCATCAGACGTGAGACAGATTCAGAGGAAAAAATGAAACAAAAATTTAATAACACGTATACCTCTGTACACATGGGAGAGACCCAAGAAAACTGAATGACTCACTGAAGTGACCAAAGTCATCACCTTAAATAGCATCCCCAGCTAGACATTAGGGGTAGGGAGTCAGTTATGGGAGGTTACCAGGAAAAGCACAGTAAACTATGGTAAAGTAACTTTAAGATTTAGGTACATGCCTTCTCTGTTTATAACAGTTTCTAGAGATGCAGAGTCATTCCCCTCTTCTTGGTACTGAGGGAGACACCCTCACAAATGGAGATTTCCCCTATATATGGAAATATCTCTTACAAAAGGGTAACTTCTCAGTTTTTTTAAGCTCTTCTTGTGTCTGCAGTTTCTTAAAAATAACCAGCTTAGAATTAGTAATATGCCAAGGAGATATATCTTGGGCTGGTAAAATTTGCTTCCCTACAACCATAATATCAAATCCTGTGTAATTACAGTACATTTTGGTTTTTTAGTAGGTTTCGTATGAGTCCTAGAAGTGAAAATGACTGTGTTGAATGAACTGCACTTGCAAAGAAAGGTTTTACAAAAGTACCTAGTACCCTCCCTCCACTTCAGCAGAAAACCATGCAGCCTCAGTTGGAAAATGGCCCTTGGATTTGCATCTAGCTCTAAAATTCTATAATTTCCAAAGAAATTAATGAGAGTCCTACTAACCTCGTTCCACTCATTGAAACCTTTGCCATAGCTCTTTGTAGTTTGGGGCAGAACCTAGAAAAATGTACTTCATTTCCCATTCCCCTTCACTTGCATTTTAATTAAAATGTGAATTATCTCTACTCATTAAACTAAAGAGAATTGAAGACAGTCTGTGTGCCACACATTTTTATAGGCTTAGGGATGCAAAGATAGTGAGCCTGATTTCAACCTGCTCAAGGTCCAGGGCTTTTTGGTACAGACAAATGAAACACTGATGATAATGCAGTAGAGTAAGCATTGTGTTTGAGATAAGTAAGGTGCACTAAGGGACTGGAGGGTGTTGGGTTGCAGCATCTTGAATTCAAAGGCATTGTGAAAGTAAGTTCCCCTGCACTGTTTAAGGAGAGATGAGATAATTCTTTGTGCATTTGCAGATTGCCAGATTTCTCCCGTTTGTAAATTAGACTGGGACACACAATGAGATGATCTTTCTGAATGCAAGTGTTATCACTGATGACACGCATCATCCCTTCTTTGAGTTCATCCGAAGAGTTTAATGAAGAGCAGAATTTGGCTAATGGTTTTCAGCCTTCATCCGTAAAAGGCAAACAACTAACATTACTGATCTGCCAGGCACTTGCCTATGTGGTTTTCTACATGAACTCCTTTAACTCTCACCACTACGTTAGGAGGTAAGGACTCTTTTCATTCCCACTTTAGAGATGGAGAATTGAGGTGAAGAAATGTGCAGGGCATGACCAAAGCTGGTACAAAATAACCTTACCTACTGTGTCTAAAAAAAAAAAAATGCATCTAAAATTCAGATATGATCCTATCACTCCAGTTAAAGCCTCAATGGCTCCCTTTGCCTAGGCTCAAAAGGGTAGAATCCACTGTCCTTAGTGTGATATCTTAGGCTTTCTGGTGTGGCCACTTCTCCAATCTCATCTTTTGCCTTCCCTTGCCTTTAACTGTGTATTTCAGCCATACGTATGGGTCTCCCTTAAACCTCTTTTCATATTTTTGTCTTCATCATTTTAAATTGCCCGATATGTACTTCTTACTGCTCTGCTCTTTGCAGATCTAGCTCCACTGTCACCCCTTCTAGTACATTTCCCCACTAGTTCCAGGTCAGGGGTAGTGCCTGTCCTGTACTTGGCAGTCTATGCCTCTTCACGACCAGAACTTACCACACTGAGCTGACATTCGTTTAAGTGTTTCTCCCCTGTAGAGCTGTGAACTCTGCAGGCCTTACTCAGTCTGGTGCTGCCAGCATCTGGCACAGTAAAGCAGATGTCCGTAACAGTCACTCCGAAATATTGTCAGTAGTCCTCATCATTATTCTTAGAAAAGAGCAGACCCAAACCTTCTAAAACAGAGCATATCTGTTTAAAACTACAAAAACTTGCAGAGAAATTCTTCCCAGAGTTACAGCTTTGCTGGCATTTGTCCTTCCTTGCAGTCAGGAATCTGCGAGGAAAAACAGCTCTATACCTGAATCACATTGTGTATCACTCTTTTCTTTTTTTGCCTCTCGCTCTCTTTTCAGTGGTCTTTTTCTCTGTATTTGAAAAAGATTACAGGTTTGGAAATGAATTCAGAAGGTTTAGAGAAGGTAGCCTGGGGAAAATGAATAAAATTGAGCCTAAGATAAAATTGTCAATCTTGCCACTTTTTCAATCTGGACCATCAGAACAGACTTTAATAAAACTATTTAGGTCTGTGTTCCTTTCTGATTTATTCTCAGGTCTTTTTGATCCAAAGATCCATGTTTCCTAACTGGTGAGCTAGTAGCATGATATTTCCCTTAAACAGTAGACTTTAAAGAACTGAAAATGATTTCAAAGATTAAATGAATATGTCATAATATGATAGCTGCCATTTTTATTTTTTGCTTGCCGTGATGAGCACTTTACGTTTTTTTTTTTTTTTTTAAGATTTTATTTATTTATTCGACAGAGATAGAGACAGCCAGCGAGAGAGGGAACACAAGCAGGGGGAGTGGGAGAGGAAGAAGCAGGCTCATAGCAGAAGAGCCTGATGTGGGGCTCGATCCCAGAACGCCGTTATCACGCCCTGAGCCGAAGGCAGACGCTTAACCGCTGTGCCACCCAGGCGCCCCTGCACTTTACGTTTCTTGTAACATTTAACAATCACAACAATTCAATGAAGAAAGTGCCGTCATTATTTTCATTCTAAAAGTAAGGAAATGAGGCTTGGAGAGCTTAGGACTTTATCCCAGGTCGATGGCTGTAAAGAGGCAAGCCTGAGACACTAAACCAGTTCTGTGTGATTCCCAAGTTCATGGTCTTCATTACTTCACTGACTACACACATATAGACATGTTTATACATGTGCACATGTGAAAAGCCAATAGATTAAAGCTCCTAATTGAGTATTTAAAGCTATAATTGAAATATCAAAAATTTAATTTTTTATTTCATATAAAAAGTCCCTTTTGACTCTGATGAACAAATAGAAAAGAAACAAGGTTTAAAACACTTATTTTAGCCTGGTCCCAAAGACAATGGCATTCAATTGAGTTCAATTTTAGAAGTGACTTTAGCAGTAGAGTCAGTGGAGAATAAGACTGATATTTTTTTTCCTGATGGCCTTCGAGCTGTCTAAGCTCCCAGAAGCAAGACACAAGGCTCGCTGTCTGGTTCGTTTTGTTCTGTTTTGTTTCCAAAACTTCTCTCCCCATCTATGGCTCACTGTTGAGTAATACTTCCAGTCTCCTGAAAAATTCAATTCACTCTTTTCCCTGATTAGCAAACCCCCTTCTCCCTTCAGCTCAGTTCATCATTAGTTTGATTGTATTCCCAGATACCTGAGACACTGTCTGCTTATCAGCTACAACTTGCTTTCCCTTAACCTACATTGTTGAACTTTAAAGATTTGGAGCATTACAACATTATTTTAACTCATGCCACTAAGCACATTATTCTTTCAATTGTTATTGAGTCATAAATCACTCCTTGCCCTTTACCCACTGCCAAGTTTCCAGTTAACTACTGAGAGCATATTCTGAGATGGCTTGTGGAAAATAAAACTTCTACTTGTTTAGTTGTCTTGTTATCTCATTATACTGAGAGAAGGAGAAGGATCAGTGTAATATTTGAATCAGGTCAGATGGGTTGGTATGAAAAATTAGGGATCACTTCTTAGGAAAAAAAAATGACAAAGCTTTGCTATTCTTGAACAATCTGAAAAATCTATGTTGTCGATCTCTGCTGAGGGGGAGAAGCATCGGAGAAGAAAGAGTCAAATAGGAGATGTTTCTAACAATTCCTTTTTTCTTCCTTCTCCCTCCCTCCCTCCCTCCTCCCTTTCTTCCACTTAAATCATCCATGTTATTACCGGTTATTAGATATCTACTACGGATAAAGCACTGTGAAAAGCTCCCAGATATAGAGAATAGAGACAAAAAGATTAATCAAACTTAGTCTTAGCCTCAAACTGTTGTTATAATACTAGGGGAGGTAAAACATACAGAGCAGAAAGGTGACTACGATCCAAGGTGAGAAGTGCTCAGTGCCATAGAGAGGCACAGGTATGCATATAGAAGTTCAGATGAGAATTCTTCATGCCTTTGGTACCATTTGAACTGGACTCCTAAAAAAGATAGGAGTGTTGGATGGGGCCAACATTCCAGGTAGAGGAACATAGAGGAATGAGAGAAATCTCATGTTTCTGTCAGTTCCCTCGTTTCTGCCCATGCCTCTGGGGCTCTAGGCCTGTATTCCTTAAGCCCTAACCTCTTCAGACCCTTTTCCATTCATTTTCCCAGATCAAAGACATTTGTTCTGTTTTGGATGAATATTCAGGACCTTCCAGGTGATGAACTACCTAATCTCTTGATTTGTCCACAGTAAAATATCACTGGTTTTCTATATCATTCATTTACTTATTCATATTTTAACAGGAATTTCTGAGATGTGAGCTCAATTTTATACACATAGTATTAGATTAGCAGGTACCTGTTACTGTGTTAAGGAAGGAAGGAATATTTTCAACATTCCTTCAGGTTAGAGAGCACTCTATCCTCATAGCTAACCTGGCATTCCCTTTGTCAGATGTTACTGGGCACAAGAAACCCAGAGCAGGATCTGATTTTTGTGAGCAAGATAATTTGCATGTAACAAGTTCAATTATTTGGCAGACAAATGTTGGGGGGGATGGAAATACAAGGTTTACATGGGATACCCTGTAGTTTGAGTCAATCAAGGCCTAGAAATCTGCTGTTTCTACTAAGCATTAAGAAAACAAATTATCCCTTAATAGTTGCACAGATCTGTGTTCCAAGAGCCTCATGGCTCAAAGTGTCTGTCCACGTTTTCTAAAGGGGTGCTTTATTTTACCATGAGGGGGCCAGAAAGGCAAATAGATATTTCTTAAATTCCTAAGTATTTCTTGAATAACATTATGTACCATGTACTATCTGTAGGATATGTCTTTAGAAAAACTGCCTTGTGCTTATCATCCCTCTCACATTAAAATGTAATCTCAACCTGAACCTGTGAGATCCTGCACAGTCTGGCCTCTTTGTTCTTTCTCATCTATCATTATCTCCATGGATTAAATTGCTTTAGTCACATCAACTTTCTTCATTGACTATAATAATTGTGTTGCTTCCTTGAGGCTTCTGCACTTCCTGTATCTTCTGAGTAGAGGGGTCATCTCTTAGCTTGTGGCTGTCATCTTCTGTAGAATAATTGTGGAGATTTTACTGCATATAGTAATCATTAATACACCAAGTGTATTAACTTTAGCTAATGCTAATATTAATTCTCTATTTGACGAAGTTATTTTTTTTTCACATCTGTTATCTCAGTTCAATGCATATCTGAGCTGGAAGGCATCTTAGAGACCCAGAGTGGAAAGAAATTCTTGCAGTGTCATGTATATCCCCGTAGTGGGTCTCCATGTTCTTTCTGATTTGACCAGATGCCTTACAGCCTACAAAGAAGAAAAACAAAAGGGAAAAAAGCTAAAAGCAAAATCTATCTTAATGTCCTAAATTTTTCCTTTGCCTCATGTTAACATTTGTCATAAGCAGATTCCTTAAAAGCTCTTCCATTTATTTTATCAATGTTTTTCAATTATATGAAGATGTGACAGAGCCATATCTCTGTGTCATGTTAACTGGAAATATTGATGTCTAAAGTTGCTCCTTGCTGGGCAGATTTTAATTATGGCCCGCATATCCCCAACCTGAATGGTTCTGTGGTAAATTGTAATGTTTATCATAGCTCTCTAATTCCTTTCCACCCCTAAGAGGAATACACATTTGGAGCCTTCGTCACATCACTTACAGTGCCTCCTGTAGGCACCATTGGGAATACTGGCCTTGTGACTTGCTTTGGCCATTAGTATGTGAGCGAATAGCGTGTAGGTGGCATCCAAGCAAAAGCTCCCCGCTACTGGAAGAAGCATGTTGTACAAAGGGTCTGCTCTCTCATCCTGATATTCCGAACGGGAAGATATGTGGAGCAGATTTGTAGTAGACCTGGAACAAAGCTTGACTTGCAGCCTTCATGTAATATGTGTAAGAAAAAGTGTTTTACTGTTGTCATTTCGATCTATTAAGACATGTTGAATTCATTTGTTAGCATAGCAAAATCTGACTAATAGAGGTTCAAGAATGTACAGCAAAGAATTAGAACAGCTCACGGTTGAAGATACATCAGAGGTCAGTGAGTTCTGACCTCTATCCGGTATGGGAGTTACTACACAGAGTATCATACCAGCCATCAGGCCACTCAGTGCTTTAAAGTCGTCACTCCCAAGAAGCTATCTTATCAACTACTCAAGCATTTTGGAATCTCAGCGTGTCTACATAATACCTTGATAATGTTGCTGCATCTGTGACAGCATCTGAGTTGTACCTGTACAGTTAATTACTAGTAATTTCTTTTTAATTAATTTTTATACTTGAGTAAATTTACATAACAAGGATACATTTTATCACTACCAGAAATGTAAACCCATTTTCTCTTGCCTTACACAGAAGATCATTAGGTAAATATACTTACATACTATAGATATGAAGCAAAATTATTAATTCTAACTATGCTCTATCAATTCCTATAGCTATGGGCCTTTTTCTCTGTTAACAAGAATTATTAGGAAGGATTAGAAATTGATCCCTACTCCTTGTTACCAGAAAGATGGACAAGGAAATTAATATAGGGTAACTTACTGTGATTTGGGTCTGTTCAATCTGTGCCTTTTTGTGGGCCATCAGGAAGACACACAAGAAAATAGAAGGGTAAAGCAAAAGGAGCATCACTTCTCTCAAGGAAAATTAATCATAAATGAAGCCTTTTCAACAACTTCTTTTATGATAATGATATCGTGGGGATTGACTTTGATGAAAAGACGATCAAATTCTAATTCTCGTTCTACTTGTACATCGACACCTCTCCCCGCATTTCACCTTTTCCTTGTGTACTATGCTTTCTATGACTCTCTGCCAGTCTCCCTCTCCTGGCTGTCTTCTTGTGGTTCCTTCACTCCGATGCAGAACTTAGCAGAACTCATTTTTGAACAATTGAATTGGTCTGGAAACCTCTTGTGTAAAATTCACTTTTTTTTTTTTTTTTGTCTCCCAAAGTTAATTAGGGACTTAATGGGAGACTTTGGAAAACAACAAATGACTAATAATTTATTCTCTCTGGTACAATGGCAAAAATCCTTCCCTTTCTGAAATAGCTTTCCTGAAGCTTTTAACTGTTAGCTTTGGGATCAGCAGAATTTTAAGCTGTCCTAAACCCAGTGCTAGTTTTATTTTAACCGTTCCATTACCGAGATGGCATCAGGGGTGCTGTTCCTACAAATTGCCTTCCTGTTCCCATTCGAGAAAAAATGCAGATCAGTGAGGTCAGAGATTGTAGCAGCAGCACCTAGCCAAATAGAGTAGGGAAGTAGGACAGTTTCACCGTCAGGGAAGAGCCTGTCACGCAACCTGGCAGACTCTTTTGTAAGTAAAGCTATTAGACTCTCCATTTGGCTTGACAACATCAGCCACAGACATGCTAAATTGTCACACTTCTCTACTAAAAAATCCTAGGCAGTGATTCCTTGAGTTAAAATAGCCTTCAGGCCTCTCTGGCTACCATGAATTTAACTGGATTGCTCTGCAATGAATGCCTGATTAAAGCTTCCCTGTGTGTGCAGTGGGAAGGAGTCCGTTCTTCACCTCCACAAATTGCTCATTAGTATTATACATGTGTCTAACCAATACCACTGAAGAGGAGGGAAATAACCAGTTCAGGCAATTATAATGTGAAGAATTAAGTTCCCCTCCAATGGCTTTGTTTTAATATTTTCCTTAAGATTTCCCTCCTAAGCCAAGTAGAGTGATATGAATAGTCAGGGAAATATCCCTGAAACTGATTTTCCACTGTTGTGGCTTGCTGCCTTTTACTTCTTCTTCATAGCTGCTTTTCTGTATTCCTGGTTCTATGGTCTTGGACAGATCTGCCTGTCTCTTAACTTCTTCCAGCCTTAGCTTATTCCTCAATAAAAGGGGAATTTACAATGCCTTTCTCCAATGGCCATTGTAAATATTCAGTGAGATGACATGGAAAGACCCCTAAGTTACTGCCTAGCACATAGTAAGTGCTCAATAAATGGTGTTTAAATCAGAATCGGACTGTACAAAATATTAAATCTTGTTCCTCTAGTGTGAATGCCTTGCAGGTGAAGTCCGTCTTGATTCGAAGAGCCTGTAAGGCCAGCTACGAAGACCCCTCATAAAGGGCTTATGTGCATTATTCATCATTTCTATTCATACAGGACTTAACGACTGTGGGAGAGAGCTCAGAAAAGAACAGTGAAAATGATGAAAGGTCCATAAGGTCGTTGCTCTGAGGAAAAGGTTAGAGGAGATGGGTTCTTTAATCTGGGCAGGTGAAGATTGCAGCATGACTTAATAATGGTCTTCAAGCATGATTGATGTTAGTAACTGAAAGAGTAATGGAAGGTTGCATTAAAGTGGAAACACATCCTTATCACTCTCCCAAGACCTGCTGGATATTTCCTAAGAGCGCAAGCAGATGAAATAGATTCCTCTTGCTAACAATAGTAGATATTGAGGCTGGAGTCAACGAGAAAACTCCCTTGCCTTCGTTCTTGTCAGAGGCAGGATCCAGACGGCTGGTGGCTGGGTATTTTTGAGAATGTTCTGCCTCATGGACTTTAGACAATTTCATGACATCTGTTTACAGATTGTGATCTTGCCTCTTAATCTGGGCTAAGCCCCTGGTGCCCAAAACAGTGCCTGATTCACAGTGAATGTGTGACAAGTGTCTGCTAAAGAGCTTCTCCTCTTTTGAAAAATGGAGGAGATACTATGCTACCCTTAGGGTTGATGCACATGACATATGCTAACATGGTAAATACTAGCTTTCTTTATACAAAGTATTGTAGTGGTAGTAGTAGGAGGACAAATTGCACGTTAGGAACTGGATAACTTCTGTTTTCACCAAATTATGAACTCCATAAGGGCAGGTTGCTTACTCTCCAGTGTTCGAGCTCAGTGGCCCTCAATCATGATTGTACCTTAGAATTTCCTGGGGAGCTTTAAAATAAACTCTGAAGCCAGAGATTGAAGCCAGACTATTGGAATCCAAATCTCTTGGGTATGGTGCATGGGCACTGATGTTTTTTGTAAGGTACAGTCAGGTTTGTGAACTGTTATTCTAGCTGAATGCAAAAAGAGAGCTAGGAGAGTAGTGGGTGATAGCTAGTATCCGTTATAATTCTTATCTCATCAATTGGGAACTCTTATAAGTTCTAGAACCATCCTGAAAAGAACAAAAATGTAGTTTATTTAGAGTACCTTGGAATTTTCTCTTAACACTGACTCTCCATGGAAAAGGGACACCAGAAGGTTCAAGGTGGTCTCTAACTTTTGTTTTTTACACCCTGACATTTTAACTCATCTCTCATATAGATGATAAAAAAAAAACTGCTTCTTTTAAATCTGTACAAGGAAGGAAGGCTTTTGATACCCATCTTTTACAGAGTTTTATATACTTCTTGACTTTTATGCCAAACATTTCCAACAAAGATGGGAACATCTCATATGTTCTGGAGCCAGGAACAGCAACTCGTGTTGAGGGTATGACATTACCTCCATTTATATGCCGGGGAGATATCTGAACGTCTACTAGGGTCACAGAAGTCTGTAGACCATAATGATATGGATGGTTAATATCTGGAGAATCTTAAAGGATGAATGAGCATTTAACAAACAGATAAATATCCCATATTGGATGTTCAAAATAATTAGTACAATATTTAAGAAGGGTAAAAGAAATCTGCATGCAGCTGTGGTATTCGGATCATTCTGTCTTAAAATAATTATCGAAATTTGGGGAGTGAGGGGAAATGGAAAGGTGTTCTTTCTACTTCTTCTTGTCCTTGTGATTTCCTTAGAATGTGACCAAGCTTGTCACAAGGGTCAGTTACTAATCGGAAGAACCGTTACTTAAGAATCTAATGCCTCTTTCATGAAAAATACTGCAGTTGCAATTTACCACTGCAAGAGTGTGTGGTGTCTTTTTACCTCAGGAACATGCTATTTTTAAAGGATTATCATTGAGTGAAAGCAGAATAAAACAAAATTGTCATACAACTTTTAAACATCAGAAAATTCACTCCAGTACACCCCTGGATTTATAGATCCCATTTGATGAATGGTGGCTGGCTTTATTACGTTTCCCATTAGGCTTCTATACTGTGTATAGATAGTAAAAGAATGCCTGCCCCTGCCTTTCCAGCATTTATGTTCAACAGTTCTAGTGAGTAGCTGTAGTACAGCTGTTCCGTATTGATGGCCCAAGTCAAAGCCAGATTCAGGTGCCTTTGAAAATAAGATCAAATTAACCTTTTGTTAGTGTAAAAGAACTCCTTTAATTACTTAGAGGCCAAATCACTTTAGCATGAATGTGGTCGGAAGGGCTGCTTCCAGGGAAAGCCAGTGTTTTCTGTGCACTACCCCATACTTCCAAGAAAAAGAAAACAAAAAAAAGTAGCAAAAATTTCTCGTTTGAGGCACATGCCAGTATATCTTCCTATAACGTACACCTACAACAACCTAACTGAATGAATTGTTACACACGATTATTTGTGGTTATCCACTAAAATGTAGGTCTGAATCTCCCAACTACAATGGTCTAAATACTGTCTGACGCAGAGGTGCTGCTTTGGGCAGTAACCTACCAGCTGGTTTAGCTACTCGGTAAAGGGCTAGGAAGGCAGTTCTGCACTAAGTATCAAGATTTTTAAAAATCTTCAGACCTTTGGAGTCAGGATTCAATTTGTAAGAGAATTTCCTAGGGAAACAGTATACACTAGTATTTATATGGAAAATGTGCCTTGTACTGCTCGTCATTAATCAAAAGAGAACAAATGAAAAGTAACCAAGTGTTTTTTAACATTAGGTATAATGAAGTAAATTAGGATGCCCAAATAATGAAATATTGTATGATTATCATATTTTGGTATAATGTTAAATAACAAAAGTATGAAATGGAATATATGGCATATACCCTCATTATGAAAGAATGCATACAAATATTAATAGTGGTTGGTTTGGGTAATAGAATTTTAGGGCGATTTTCTTCCTATTACTTTTTTTGTTATATAAATGTCCAAGCTTTCTATATCTTTTCTTCCATGATGTAAATGGTCCTCTTTTTTTCCTAAAACAGCAACAAGGAAGAAAACACTTGCTGATAATATATAATTCAAACATAAGCATCTGAGGAGAAAAGTAAAATTCATTTCCCTACACCCTGAGAAACCACCCTCTTTTTTTTCCGTGTAGACATGTGCTATATACTCTTTTTTTTTATAAGGTATTTATAATTCTGGGTTATGCTGGGCAACTTTTTTTTGAGTGTTTTTTTTTTTAGTTTCCTTTCTTTTTCCCCTTTTTTTCACTTCTTCCTGTAGCTGGACCTCCTTCCCATGTAACTACCACACGTACACAGTTACAAATATATACTTCAAGATTATGTGGGTAGAAGTTTGTATATACCTATGTTTGTATTATGTACATACATAGGTATATATGTGTGTAGCATGTAATATCTATGTCCATATAACCTATGTAAGTATATATTATATTTACAAATGTATGAATATCAATATGAAATTCCAGTATTCAACTGCTTTTGACTTAGAGAAATGTCAGCTTCATATGATATATTCTTCAAGTTAATAGATTCATTAATTTTAAAATGATATTCTATGGTGTGGACAAACCACAGTTTCCTCAATCTTTGCCTTATTGATAGTGTTCACTTTGTTTTCAGTAAAAGCAATGGTCCAGTGATCATCATTGCACATATATTGTGAATACTCAGTGCTCGTTATACCTAAGTGATATATTTTCTGTGTGATAGAGATGTTTACCAGAGCTATTTACATATATTATTAACAAAGACATTTTAAATAATTTGTTCTGCTACTTATAAAACTTTTAATTTTGTCCTTTTTTTTGGCTAAAATGTAAAAAAAAAAAATCCTACTAAATAATGATAGTGGTCTTGTCTGACTTTTTTTTATTTTCGAACAAATCTCTTTATCCTTTGCATTTGCTGCTGTTTTTTAGTAGACAGATTTTAGTACAGCTAGCTTGTTTTCTAATTCTATTTTGTTTAGAGTTTTTATTTGGGATAGTTACCAAATTTCATCAAGTGTCTTTTAAGCATTTATTGTTTTAGAATATTCTTACAGAACAGCATTTGTAATGCATAAATGTGGTGGGAGGCATATATGGTGAACATTTGCAAATAAACCATCCAACTTAAAATGAAAAGAACAACAGTACCCATAATTTGAAGTTATCTTATTTTTGCTCATTGCTCACTGTTCTGTCGTTTTGTCCCTTATCGTTGGGTGCAAAGTCTTTCCCGAATTGCATATTTATTATTCCCTTGCATTTAAAAGTATATAATTTCAAGACAAATGCACGGACAAATAAATATAGGTTTTTTACTTGTTTTTGAACTTTAAAAAAATGGCATCATACTATATATTTTGAAAACTAGGCACATATCCTGCCACCTAGGAATCCGATTCTTTGGTTTAGCCTAAAGAGGCACTTACCAGAATGTGTACTGGAGACATGTAAGACCTATCTCCTCAGTATTATTTATAATGACAATAATCTGGAAGCAGTCTAAATATTCATTAAGGGAAGAATAGATGAATAAAGTATGGTATAGTCACACCATGTAATATTAGAAATTAATATTAATTAATGCTAATGTAATTATTAGAAATAAACAATGTTATAAACATACTTTTCATTGGAAAAAAGCAAGTCATAAAAGTCTGCGTCTGTTGATTTCTCTCCCATAATGTACTGAGGTTGAGGACTGTGTTGATTATTTTCTTTATTAGGGATGTAGACTCATCTCTTTTATTCTTTGAGTCCACCTTATTCATAGTGTATTAATTCTCTTCTTTTTAAAAACTTTTAAAAAACATCTTTATTGAGATATAATTCAAATACCATGAAATTCCGCATATAATGTTTATAAGTCAGTGGGTTTTTCGTATGGTCACAGAGTTGTGCAACCATTGCCCATTTCTAATTTTAGAATATCTTTATCACCCCGAAAGAAACCACAAATCCGTTAAGCAGTCACTTCCATAACCCCTTCACCTTAGCTTCTGGCAAACACTACTTTCTGGCTCTCTGAATTTGCCTAGTCTGGTATTTCATTTTAATAGAATCCTACAATATGGAGGCTCTTATGTCTGGCTTCTGTCAGTAAACAAAATGTTTTTTGAGGCTGATATCCATGTTTTAGTATGTATCAGCACCTCATTCCTTTCCATGGCCAATTAATACTCCATTGTGTGTGTGTGTGTGCATGTGACATTTGTTTTTCAGTTCATCAGTCAATTGATTTGGGGTTGCTTCCATACATTTATTATGAAAAGCCACTATAAATATTTCTGTCCAAGTCTTCGTTTAAATATATATTTTTAATTCTCTTGTGTTTATACCTATGAGTAGAACTGATGGGTCAGATGATAATTCTACGTGTAACCATTTGAGTAACTACCAAACTGCTTTACACAGATGGCAGTACCATATTACATTCCTCCCAGCACTGTGTAAGTGTTTCAGATTCTCCGCATCCTTTACCAACACTTGTTATCTGACTTTTTGATTATAGCTGTCCTAGTGGGTATGAAGTGGTATCACATCGTGGTTTGGGTTTGCATTTCCCAGATGGCTCACAATGTTGAGCATCTTTCCCGGTGCTTTTTGGGTATTTGCACATGTTCTTTGGAGAAATGTCTATTCAGATCCTCCATGTTTCTGCATGTAATTTTAATATATTAAGAATTTTCATCTAAGAATTTAGAATTTTCATTCTTACATGAGCTACTCTATGGTTTTGTTATTTATATTTGGTGATGCTACTTTATAAGCTACATTTGAGAGCTGTCATTTCTTACTCTTAATATGGAAACGTATGTATTAAGATTAATTGCTTTTCAAAATGTTAGTAAACTTGTCTATATAATCATGTGATCTTCAAGCCTTTGAAAAAGATGGATTTTTTTCACTTTTCCAATCTCTTCTAAGACGGGTTCTTCTCAATACTTCTTTTATGGGCAATTATAGTAATTAATACTTTTGAAAAAGTATCCATTCCTCAGGGATTTAGAAGTCAGTTACCAATAGTTTCTCCTGTAATTATTTTAATCTTTTAATAGATATGATTATGTCCCTTTTTCCATTCCTAGTTGTATTGATGTATGCTGTCTCTTTGTATTCATAATTAGGCTTCTGGGAGTTTCTTTTTATAGATCTAGTTTTTGATTTATTTGTTCTTATTTCAATTTCACAAATTTTAGCTGTTAAGCTGATTCTGTTTTCTTAGCTCACTTAAGATTTTTTTTTATTTGTTAAAAAAATGACCAGAATTTTTTATTTAAATGTAGACCTTTTTCTGTACTCATATCCCACAATTTTTAAAGGTTTCAACTTTCTGTTTTCTGGGTAGCTCACAATTGCAGGTTTGAGTTTTCATTTGGTGCAAAGCTTGTTGAGGAAAGTCTTTTGAAGTTTCAGGTAGTTAATTAGTATTAAATTGTTTTAAAATCCATTATTTCTTATTTAATTTATTGTATTAGAAAATATGAACTTATAAAATGTTTTAAAAATATTTTAAAATTTAATTCAATGCCAAAGAGACCTAATCAACATTATATCTCTCACACATAAAATATCTTTTATTTATAAGCTATTAAGTAGATGCAAAATATATAGTATATACACATATAAACTGAATTTTTTTATAATCAGTATTTTTCTCATATATATTAGATCTGTCTGGTTATTAAGGGAGTATTGTAACATTTTCAACAATAAACTTATGTTAAATTCACTTGTGTTCATACTTGAATTTCCTCTTTACAATTAGTTGCTTTGTTTTATGCTGTACCCAGGTGTGTACCTGTAATAAATATATTCTTATCAGGATTTGTCTTAATTTTTTTATTGTATTGTATCTTAGGTTTTATTCTTAAATTACAATTTATCTGATATTAATGTTACCACTACAACTTTGTTTGCATTGCCTGGTAAATTTTGGCCTGTTATTTTAAATCTTTCTTATTTCACATTTTAATGAAACAATACAACTTCACACACACACACACACACACACACAACACAGAGAAAAGTACAACAGATGCCCATATACTAGGATTCTTGTAGTAAATATTTAATATTAATATTAAACTATATTTGCACCAATTTCTTTTTACTAAGAATTACAATATTGAAAATTTCATTAAAATTGAAGTTCTCTTTGTTTTCCTTTTTTTTTTGTTAAATATTTATTTAATTATTTGAGAGAGACAGAGAGTGAGAAGGAGGAGGGGCAGAGAGAGAGAGGGAGAGAGAATCGCAAGCTGATTGTGGAGCCTGATGCAGACCTCAGTCTCATCACCCTGAGATCATGACCTGAGCCAAAACCAAGAGCCTGACGTTCCCCCAAATAAGCAACCCAGGTGCCCCTGTATTCCTTCTTAATCCCATTCCCTCTGCCGTTTTCTCCCTAGAGATTAATACCAATCTAAAACTGATATGCGTTCTTCTTGCTTATATTTTTATTATTTTAGTACACATACGTATGTATATTATCATAAAAGTATATAGATAGTTGTGTTTGTATTTAATCTAGAAGGAATCATGTATGCTTATCTACATTTTTTTAAAGTTTTATTTAAATTCCAGTTAACATACAGTGTAATATTAGTCTCAGGTATACAATATAGAGTGATTCCACTATTCTGTACATCATGTGGTATTCATCATGACAAGCGCACTTCTTTTGTTTTTATTTATTTTTATTTTTATTTAGAGAGAGAAAGCACCCATGAGCGGTGGGGGAAGGGCAGAGGGAGAGGGAGAAAGAGAATTTTAAGCAGCCTTCAGACTCAGCATGGAACCCGATGCAGGGCTCGATCCCACCACCCAAGTCAAAAATCAAGAGTGGGACACTTACCTGACTGAGCTATCCAGGTGCCCCATGAGAAGTTCATTTCTTAATCCCCATCACCTATTTCAGGCATTCCCCCCCACACACACACACCTCCCTTCCAGGAGCCATCAGTTTGTTTTCTGTAGTTAAGGTTCTATTTCTTGGTTTGCCTCTCTCTCTTTTTTTTTTCTGTCTTTGCTCATTTGTTTTGTTTCTTAAATTCCACATATGAGTGAAATTGTCTTGTATTTGTCTTTCTCTGACTGACTTATTTCACTTAGCATAATACTCTCTGGCTCCATCCATGCCTTTGCAAATGACAAGATTTCCTTCTTTTTTATGGCTGAGTAATATTCCAAAATATTTATGTATATTATATATATACTACCTCTTCTTTATCCATTCATCAGTCAGTGGATACTTGGGCTTTTTCCATAATTGGGCTATTGTAGGTAATACTGCTATAAACATTGGGATGTATGTATCCCTTTGAGTTAATATTCTTGTATCCTTTGAGTAAATACCCAGTACTGCAATTGCTGGGTTGTAGGGTAGTGCTGTTTTTAACTTTTTGAGAAACCTCCATACTGTTCTCCAGAGTAACTGCATCAATTTGCTTTCCCACCAACATTACAAGAGGATTCCCCTTTCTACACATCTTTGCCAACATCTGTTGTTTCTTGTGTTGTTGATTTTTGCCATTCTACAGGTGTGAGGTTTTATCTCATCATAGTTTTGATTTGTATTTCCCTGATGATGAGTGATGTTGGGCATCTTTTCATGGGTCTGTTGGCCATCTGTATGTCTTCTTTGGAAAAATGTCTATTCACATCTTCTGCCTGTTTTTAATTGGATTATTTGCTTTTTGGACGTTGAGTTTGACAAGTTCTTTATATATTTTGCATACTAACCCTTGATCACATACGTCTTTTGCAAATATCATCTCCCATTCCAAAGTTTGCCTTTTACTCTTGTTGATTGTTTCCTTTGCTGTGCAGAAGCTTTTTATCTTGATGAAGTCCCAGTAGTTCATCTTTGCTTTAGTTTCCTTTGCCTAAGGAGGCATATCTAGAAAGAAGTTGCTACAGCTGATGTCAAACAGGTCATTGCCTGTGTTCTCCTCTAGGATTTTGATAGTTTCAGGTTGCATGCTGTGGTCTTTCATCCATTTTGAATTTACTTTTGTGTATGGATTAAGAAAGTGTTCCACTTTCATTCTTTTACACATTGCTGCCCAGTTTTCCCAGCACCATTTGTTGAAAAGCCCATCTTATTTCCATTGGATATTCTTTCCTGCTTTGTCAAAGTTTAACTGACCATATACTTGTGCATCCATTTCTGGGTTTTCTCTTCTGTTCCATTGATCTGTGTGTCTGTTTTTGTGCCATCTTCAATTTCTTTCATCAGTGTTTTATAGTTTTCAGAGTACCGATTTTTACTTCTTTGGTTAGGTTTAATTCCTAGGCATGCAGTACACTTGTGAATGGGATCAATCCCTCAATTCCTCTGTTGCATCATTATTGATGTATCGAAATGCAAGAGATTTCTGTATGTTGATTTTGTATCCTGTGACTTTACTGAATTCATGTATTGGTTCTAGTAATTTTTTTGGTGGAGTCTTTTGGGTTTTCTACATAGAGTATCATGTCATCTGCAAATAGTGATAGTTTGATTTTTTCTCTGCTGATTTGGATGCCTTTTATTTCTTTTTGTTGTCTGATTGCTGAGGCTCGGACTTCCAGTACTGTGTTAAATAACAGTGGTGAGAGTGAACATCCCTGTCTTGTTCCTGACTGTAGAGGAGCTATGTTTTTCTCCATTGAGGATGATATTAGCTATGGGTTGTTTTTTTTTTTTTTTAATATATGCCCTTTAGTATGATGAGGTATGTTCCCTCTATCCCTTCTTTCTTGAGGGCTTTTATCAAGAATGTTATTGTAGGGGCGCCTGGGTGGCACAGCGGTTGAGCGTCTGCCTTCGGGTCAGGGCGTGATCCCGGCGTTATGGGATCGAGCCCCACATCAGGCTCTTCTGCTATGAGCCTGCTTCTTCCTCTCCCACTCCCCCTGCTTGTGTTCCCTCTCTCGCTGGCTGTCTCTATCTCTGTCGAATAAATAAATAAAATCTTTAAAAAAAAAAAAAAAAGAATGTTATTGTACTTTGTCAAATGCTTTTTCTGTCTGTTGAGAGGATTGTATGGTTCTTATCCTTTATTTTATTAATGTGTATTATGTTTATTGATTTGTGAATATTGAACAACCCTTGCAACCCAGGAATAAATTCCACTTGATGGTCATGATTTTTTTAATGTATTTTTGGATTCAATTTGCTTTCTTTTATTGAGAGTTTCTGCATCTATGTTCATTGGGGATATTGGCCTGTAGTTCTCTTTTTTAGTGGTGTCTTTATCTGGTTTTGGTATCAGGGTAATGCTGGCCTTATAGAATGAATGTGGAAGCTTTCCTTCCTTTTCTATTTTTGGAACAGTTTAAGAAGAGTAGATATAACTCCTCTCTAAATGTGAGCCATCTGGCCCTGGACTTTTGTTTCTTGGAATTTTTTTTTTATTACTGATTCCATTTCTTTTCTGGTTATCAGTCGGTGCAAGTTTATTATTTCTTCCTGCTTCAGATTTGGTAATTTATATGTTTCTAGGAATTTATCGATTTCTTCCAGGTTGTCCAATTTGTTGGTGTACAGTTTTTCATAATATTCTCTTATAATTGTTCGCATTTCTGTGATTTTATTAATTTGGGCCCTTTCTATTTTGGTAAGTCTGGCTAGAGATTTATCAGTTTTGTTAATTTTTTCAAAGAACCAGCTCCTGGTTTCATTGATCTATTGTTTTTTAGTTTCTATATTATTTCTTTCTGCTCTGATCTTTGTTATTTCCTTCCTTCTACTGTCTTAAGGCTTCGTTTGTTTTTCTAGCAACTCTGGTGTAAGATTAGGTTATTTGAGATTTTTCTTCCTTCTTGAGGTAGGCTATTTCTAAAAACTTCCCTCTTAGGACCACTTTTGCCATCCCAAAGGTTTTGGACTATTGTGTTTTCACTTTCATTTGTTTCCATGTATCTTTTCATTTCTTCTTTAATTTCCTGCTTGACCCATTTATTGTTTAGTCACATGTTGTTTAACCTTCATGTGTTTGTAGTCTTTCTTGGGGTTGACTTCAAGTTTCATAGTGTTGTGGTCAGAACAGGTGCATGGTATGATTTCAGTCTTTTTGTATTTGTTGAGGCATGTTTTGTGACTTAGTATGTGATCTCTTCTGGATAATGTTTTATGTACACTTGAAAAGAATATGTATTTTGCTGTTTTAGGATAGAATGTTCTGAGTATGTCTAATAAGTCTGTGTGGTCCAGTGTGTCCTTCAAAGCCATTGTTTCCTTGTTGATTTTCTGCTTAGATGATCTGTCCATTAATGTAAGTGGGTTATTAAAGTCTCCTACTATTACTGTGTTATTATCAATTAGTTCCTTTATGTTCTCATTGTTTTACATATGTGTGTGCTCCCATGTTGGGTGCGTAAGTATTTGCAATTGTTATATCTTCTTGTTGAATTGTCCCCTTTATGATTATATAATGCCCTTTGTCTCTTATTGCAGTCTTTGTGTTTTAAGGTCTAGTTTGTCTGATATAAGTATTGCTATTCCAGCTTTCTTTTGACATTCTTATGTGTGATAAATGTTTCTGCACCCCCTCACTTTCAGTCTGCAGGTGTCTTTAGGTCTCAAATGAGTTTCTTGTAGGCAGCATCTAGATGGGTCTTGTTTTTTTCCTGTTTGTTTGTTTTTGGGTTTTGGGGGGGGGTGTTGGTTTTTTGCCCATTCTGACATCCTATGCCTTTTGGTTGGAGTATTTAGTCCATTTATATTCAAAGCAGTTATTGATAGATATGTATTTACTGCCATTTTATTACTTGTTTTGTCATTGTTTCTGGAGTTTGTCTTCTTGCAGGACTGGTGTAGTGGTGATGAATTCCTTTAACTTTTGCTTGTCTGGGAAACTCTTTGTCTTTCCTTTTATTCTTTTTTTTTTTTTTTTTTAAATTTTTTTTTTTTTTTTTTACAGAAAAAAACCCAGCGAGAGAGGGAACACAAGCAGGAACACAAGCAGGGGGAGTGGGAGAGGAAGAAGCAGGCTCACAGCAGAGGAGCTTGACATGGGGCTCGATCCCACAACACCAGGATCATGCCCTGAGCCGAAGGCAGACGCTTAACCACTGTGCCACCCAGGCGCCCCCTTTCCTTTTATTCTTAATGTTAGTCTTGCTGGATAGAGTATTCTTGACTGCAGATTTTTCCAATTCAGAACTTTGAATATATTGTGCCACTCTCCTGGCTTGCCAGTTTTCTATTGAAAAATCTTCTGTTAGCATTATGGGTTTTCACTTGTAAGTTAAGGACTTCTTTTGTCTTGCTGCTGTTTAGATTTTTTTCTTTGTCACTATATTTTGCAAATTTAATTACAAGATGTTTTGGTGTTGGCCTGCTTTGTTGGGGTTCTTGTGCCTCTTGGATCTGGATGTTTGTTTTCTTCCCCAGACTAGGGAAGTTTTCGGCTATTATTTCTTGAAATAAATATTTTGCGCGTCTTTTTCTCTCCTTCTTTTGGGACTCCTATTGTACAAATGTTGTTACATTTGAAGGAATCACTGAGTTCCCTACATTTATTCTCGTGTTGCAAATGTCTTCTTTCTCTCTCTTGTTCTGCTTCATTATTTTCCATTATTTTGCCTTCTAGGTCATTAATTTCTTCTTCTGCTTCTTCTCCCAGCCTGCTGTTCATTGCATCCAGCCTATTTCCAATCTCATGTATTGCATTCCTCATCTCTGATTGATTCTTTTTTTAACTCTTTTATCTCTGTGGTCAGGGTCTCACTGATGTCTTCTATTCTTTTCTCAGCCCAGTGAGTACTTTTATGATTATTGCTTTAAATTCTTCATCAGGCATGTTACTTATATCTGTTTCACTTAGATCTCTGGCCGTGGTCTTATCTTGTTCTTTCATTTGGGAAAAATTCCTGTGTCTTGGCATTTTGTCTCTGTCTCTGCCTTCTTCTCTGTGTTAGAAAAGCCACTTAGGTCTCCTGCTCCTGAAAGTAATGGCTTTATGAAAAAGAGGTCATGTAGTGCCCAGGGCCTAGTGCTTCAGGGAGTATCTCCAGTGTGTGCTGCATGTACTCTACTCCTGTGTTTTGGCTGCTCTCTCCTTTAGGCCAGTTGTCTACAGAGGCTCTCCTTGCCTGCTCTTGGCAGTGTTTGGTCCCTGGCCTGCATGTGGTGAGTTTTAACTAGGTGTGCTCTGGTCTTCTTGTGAAATGAGACCTGATACCAACTCCACCAGAACTGAGTCCCCGCAGAACTCTCTGGTTGGGAAACGTGTTGTGGGCATGCATTTGTGCTGGCTTTCTGGGGAAGGGGCCAACCTCACTGGGACTGAGAGTAAGCTTGACTCAGAAGGCTTGCCAGCCTGAGTGCAGTGGGTAGGGCTTGATGTAAGCAAGTTAGGCAACCAGCTTAGGTGTTGTACTGCTTCCAGCAGGTGGCTTTATGTTTATGCTGAGGGACAGGGAAGGGAAATAGTGCCAGCCAGCTCCTTTGCTCCAAGAGAAGTGTTTCTGTGAAGGCTGCCTCTCAAGGACATGCTCCAAGAATAGTGAATAATGTCCTCCCTGTGTGCAGTAGGCATTCCTCAGATCACTGCTTCCATGCTAGCTGCCCCTGTGTTGTTTGTTTGCCTTCTCTCCAGGAGCAGCGTGGTGCCCTCTGGGCTTTATCCCAGCCCAGCCTGCTGACCTTTAAAACTAGAGGGTTTATGCCTCACTGGTTGCCAAAACTCATGAAATTTAGCCCCTCTCATTTTCCAATCCCATGTCTTTGGGGAATCATTCTTATGTTTTCCCAGTGTGCTCCTTTGTCTTTTGCCATTCTCCATGACTATGGTTCCCTCCCCTTCACAGTACCCTTGATCCATTTCTCCTTTAAACCATGTCTCAGAACTTCCTACCTTTTTAATTTGGCCTCGTCTCTCCCTTTAGTTGCAGAGTTTGTTCTGTCGGTCTTCAGGTTGATTTCTAGAGTATTTAGGATGATTTTGTAGTTATCTAGTTGTGTTTGTGGGACAAAACAAGTCTAGGGTGCTCCTACTCCCCCACCATCTTGGGCTTTTTCTATATACAATTTTCATTCACTGTTTTTATAGAATATATACATATAGACACATGTATTTCTAATAATATGTTTTAATTGCTGTGTAATATTCCATTTCAAGTAGATACTATTTAGTTTCCATTTTTCTAGTGGTCAACATTTAGGTTGTTTCCATTGTTAATATTACAAAGAGTGTCATAATTAATATCCTTGTGGAAGTCCCCTTGTAAGCTTTTGCAGGAATTTCTTTAGGGTACATATCTAGAGCTGGAATTATTGAATTGTAGGATAGTGCCATCATCAATTTTATTATATGTTGACACATTACTCTCCAAAGGGTTTTACCAATTCATACCAATGTATGAGAGTTGATCTTATACACATTTCACTAATATTTAGTATGAACGGATTTTACATTTTTCTAACCTAACGTATACATTGGTTTCTTATTGTGTTTATTTGCATTTCCTTGAATGATACAGAAATTAAGCATCTTTTCATCAATTTATTGGCCATTCTATTTATTTCCAGTCCATATTTCTATTGTGTCATTAATATTTTTCCTGTAGATTTATAAGATTTTTAATTGCACAGTGGATACTAATTCTTACTTTTTTATCATCCTTGCAAATTTCTTAGCCCATGAAACATCTTGTTATATTGTTAATGCTGTTTTGTTATTTTCTTTTAATGAAGTTTTCTGTTTACATCATATTTCAGAATTCCTTTCATACGTGGTTCATGAAGGCATTATTTTACCTTTTTTCCTGAGTTAAATAATTTTGCATTTGTTGTTGAGGTCTTTAATAGATTAGAGTTTATTTTTATGTTTTGTGTGGAAGTAGAGATCTATGTATTGTTGCTGCTCTATAAAAAGAGCCAATTATCCCATGTATTTGACTGGTGCACCTATACTCTGATACCATTTCATTTTAATCACATTCATACATATTACTAAGTCTCTTTCCAGGTTTTCCATATTCATTGGTCTTTTTTTGCTTCATTGATCTATTTGCTCTTCATACAACAGTAACACTGTAATTTTGAAAAACTATAGGTTATCTGGTAGCATGCATTTCCCACCTTCTTTTAATTCGAAGTATCTTCTTAGTTTTTTCTAAGAATCCAAGTCCAGTTATTGGGATGGCTAGCTGTCTCTGCTCCCATTGCTGCAGATATTGTGAGTTATGGCAGATTGTAAGTTAACTATTGAAGCACTAGGAGGAGTATTCTTTGTGTTGGTCAACTCTACTTCTCTTAGCCGTGGCATGAGAGGATTCAGTCCTCCAACTCAGCTTCTCATGATTCTCAAGGACAGGGAGTGGCAGGTGCTTCAGGGTTATTGGTGTAAGTGTAATAAAGTCCTCTTCCTATGGGTCCAAGGATCTTTGACTACTATAGGAATCATTGTGTTTTCATCCTTGTCCCAGGGCTATCCTGCATCAGCCTAATTACATTTCAAAACCAGGATGGGAAAGCGTATTTCCACAATTTAATTTGGGACTTTAGATCCTGGCATAGCTTGCTGACATCTACAAGGACCTGACTAGTTGCCATAACCAACCCTGCATTCCTCAAGAGAAGAAGACATGGTTGGATTGGAGTTGACAGGAGGGCAAAGAGATATGTCTAGGCCTTTATCTTTCTAGAATCTTTTCTTCCAAATTTTATGTAATGATAATTTGCTACTTTGATCTGAAAAAAAGTTAATCAGTGAAGGATTATCTTCTTTTTTGTGGCATCCATCTCCCCAAATAATTAGCCTGAGTAACTATGACTACTTAATAAGAATATAGTACTTCCAAAACCTTATCGAATTTGGGGTTTCACCTCTCATAAGAATTCTTACTTAAACTACTTTAAAGTATACTGTTCGACCCAAAAATACTTCCAGTAATGATAAATTTTATACATAGCCTTAGATAATTTCTCAATTCTCACCAAGTACTAAAGCAGTGTATGGCCTCTAATTATTAGGTCCCTTTAACTTGTTTTGTTTACTCTTCATGCAAGGTTTATCGTAGGAACCCCATGATTTTTTTTTTTAAGATTTTATTTATTTATTTGACAGAGAGAGAAAAAGATAGTGAGAGAGGGAACACAAACAGGGGGAGTGGGAGAGGGAGAAGCAGGCTTCCCATGGAGCCAGGAGCCTTATGCGGGGCTCAATGCCACGACCCTAGGATCATGACCTGAGCCGAAGGCAGACGCTTAACGCCTGAGCCACCCAGGCGCCCCCATGAACCCCACCTTTTTGATTTGCCCTTTATGGCTTTAGTATTTTATTTTACCCACAATATTTATAATCAGAACTGCAGTTTCCAGCAATTTGCCTTATCATTGAAATGTATATACGTTTGGGTGGAAGTTATTTCAATCTTCTTTTTTATTTCTAGTACCCAGAACCACTGCTCTAGTCCTACTGTGGGGTCTGTCCATGTTTACCTCTGTTATCATTTATCCTTATTAACAATGATATAATACTAATCCTCTTATGGTATTGTTGGAAGGTTTTTATAAGTTGTTTACGAGGTGTTTTCAGACATCTCATTTGAACTTAATTCTTACTCTATAAAGAAAGCATTTATTTTCTGCATTAGAGGAGAGAAACTGAGATCCAACATCATATTTACAATTCTTAAATATAACATAGGATTCAAACTCATATTTTCTGACTTTTATTTCAGTATTTTTTTCTCCCCTGTGCCAAATTCTAGTGTACAAAATGTTAAAATATTTTACCTTTTATAGACGGTTAGTTTTTGTCAGTAATTGTTCTGATGGTGGTAGAGGATGTGTTTTATACTGTTTACCATCTATGAATATTGTCATGGAATAATATTTTAAAGTCCCTGAAACTAAATATGACTCTGCCAGTATGCCTAATGTTTAGGTCTTCGAATGTATGTCTGTGTGTGTATGGAGGGGTGTTTTAGTGAGTTCGTTTTAATAACAATGATATCTCAAAACTTTTCTATGGTTAGAAATTTTTTGTCTCTATGGGTTTGGTAATTTAATGATGACTTGTTCGATTTCCCTATCATTTTCATTCTTCTTCTTCCTTCTTCTTCCTCTCCTTCTTCCTCTTCCTCTTCCCTCTTCTTCTTTCTTCTTTTTTTTTTTTAAATGGAGCCGGGCATGGAGTCAAATGCAGGGCTTGAACTCACAACCTTGAGATCAAGACCTGAGCTGAGACCAAGAGTCTGATGCTTAACTGACTGAGCCACCCAGCATACAGCTGCAGTGATTGTCTCACATGTGACCAGTAATTAGGTAAAGGTTGACTCACATTCGTTGGATACTGTGTATAGAACCTCACATTAGCAAGTTACATAGAAGGGCTTGCTTTTTCTTGGTATTTATTAATATGGACAACATTGTGACAGCTATTTAATTTCATCTGCATATCTCATCTGATTATGCTGTGAGGCAAAAGAGCAGGAAACCCCATTATCTGAGTCATTAACAATGACCTGGACAATATAGTTTGCGCATGATTGGGATTTAAATTGATTTATCCCATCTGCTATAATTACTATAAATCTGTCATGGAAGACAAAAAAGAGTTACAGCTTATTACTTTTCAGCCAATGATGTTTTGAAGTAGGTCAGGATCTCCACTTTGTGGTCTTAACTCACCATTCACCTAGGTAATGATCTGTTTGTGATGGGGTACATGGAGTAAGTGCAGTCAGACATAAATAGTGTCTAGGAGCCAATATATTTACATGTTATAGCTCCTCTTACTGCACCTCTCCTTTTGCCAATATTTTGTACTTTTCTTCCAAGTCCCAAAAGTTTAATCTTTTCCAACATCAGCCCTGGATAAAGCTCATTAACACTCTTGCCCTCCTGTCTTTGGGAAACAGTAACCATAGCTTTGAAATCTTCTCTTCTTACATGCGTCACCTGCCAACTCTCCCAGGAACAGAACTTGCTGAAGTCTTGGAAGGCAGATGCTGGTGGCCTCTGATTTACATTGACTGATTTCTACAGGTGCCACTCCATTGATTTATTATTAATAATATTATCAATTATGGAAGTAGGAGGTGGTATGTTCAAAATTCACAAAGAATGGAGAGGTGAATAAGAATTATCAGTATAGTATAGGAGGATGCTACTGTGGATAAGTAACTAGTCTTGATTGAAGGACTTCTATGAATTACCTGGCACTGAGTTAGATGGGAAAACTGAGGAATAAAGAGGACACATAACAAGGAAGTGGCGGGGTCCTAGTAAGATCTTCTGTCTTTAAAACCCATATCTTTCCATTGCAAAATACTGCAGAGCGGTGCCTGGGTGGCTCACTCGGTTGAGTGGCCAACTCTCCAACTCTTGATTTTGTCTCAGGTCATGATCTTGGGGTCCTAGGATCGAGCCCTGCATCAGTCTCCATGGTCAGCCAGGAGTCTGCTTGAGGATTCTCTCCCTCTCCCTCTGCCCCTCCCCCTGCTCTCACTGTCTCCCCCTCTCTCTCAAATAAATAAGTCTTTAAAAAAGACTATTTTTTTTTTAAAGAAATACTGCAGGAAACATGAGTTTGCTTTAAAAACTGGTTACTGCATTTATTCTCACCCTGATTATTGGGACTTTCTCCACCAGGCTCAGGCAACTCTATTATCATCAACATTTACCACATGGCCCTAGTTAAGTTAAGCACTTCTGGTGTTTCTGGAGCCTGAGTCATCAGAATCTTTTTCAATTTTGTTTTGAAGGAAGTTCTGCCAGAAATATATCTATTGCCTTTTAGTACCTTGTTCTTCGTGGTCTTCCTGCCCCTCAGACACTTGAAGTTTAGGATCCTTTGGGAAGGAGATATATCACAGTGACCCTTTCTGGCAATACACCCACAGTATGACTATGCAAGGAAGTAACAAAACTGGTATAGCAAATGCTCATGGTTTTCCTCCTTGAGCAGATTGTTGGAAATCTGGCTGCTATTTATGTTCATAGAGTAATTCCTTTTCTGTTCTTTGTTCCCAAAGAAAGAACACACAGAGCATATCTTGAATGATAAATAGGAAATTGAAAGAAACAGGAATGAGTATGAGGAGAGACTCAGGTTTCTGCCATCTTCTCAGAGTGCATTAAGATTCCTCTATCAACCACGTATCAGTCAAGATATGGGATTTAAGACATGTGCATATACCAGTGTTCTAATCAAACAAACAAGTGTGTTTTTCAGTAAAAGAAATAATCAGTAATTCTGGATGTGTCTTGTTTTATCAATATTTTTGCTGTGTGTCTTGGGCAAGTTCTCATATCTGTATGAGCCTCAATTTCCTCATTTGTGAGAATCCTCCTTTGGGTTATTTTAAGGTACAGTGATTAACATGTGTCATTACAGAGCATGATACTTGATGTAGTCTCCTTCCTTCATCATAAGCATATGTAAACTCGAGAGACCAAATCTGATGATCTTGAAGTTTCCTTGAAGTTCTAATATTCCTGCTAAACTCTAGACCTGTGCTGTCCAAAATGGGAGCTACTAGCCTACCATTCAAAATATGGCTGGTGCGACTGAGCAACTCAATTTTTCATTTTAATTAATTTGTTTAAAGTTCTAAAACCTATGCAGTCTTAAATATTTTCCCTTTAGCACAACTTTATTGTGCTTAGACTACATTTCACTGTATTACATCACGTTGAGATGATTGTCATTGTTACAGTATGACTGTTGGCTTATGATGTTTCTAGTGACTCATCAATAAATGTCTCACATTGATTTCATGTTGAAATGATAATATTTTAGATATATTGAGTGAAATAAAATACATTATTGTAATTAATGTAACTCCTTTTAACTTTTTAAATGAGGTTTCTAGAAAATGGGAAATTCCACATCTAGCTCATATTATATTTCAGTTGGACGGCACTACTCTAGATAACACAGGAGGGTGCCTCGACATGAGGGTTGACATTTGTAGCCCAGAGGACAGCTCTATATATGTCTGGAGGGTTAAAGGAAAGGTCCCCATTTTTGCTTATTATGAGGCTGGGGTCAATCCCTTGTTTGGTCCAGTTCCTTTCTGAAGGGCTCTCAGGTAATAGATAACATTTACATTACTTCTCCTCTTGAGTAATTGAGTGTAAATCCAGTCATGTAAAAGCTATTCTCAGTCAGTGAGATCCTGCGAATAATATCTAATTCAGACTGTGCCTCAGTTCCTCAGACTCTCCATATGCAAGGTACTTCACTTGGCCAATCAAGTTCTTAATTTTGGATTCTGTTTCATAGGTATGATGCTTGGCTCTTTTTTTCTGTTTTTTGACATCCAGTAATTAATCCTTGAACCCACTTCACCTCCATATTTTCCCTTAATTCCAACTTTGGTATTGTAATGAACACTGTGACATTACCGGGAGACATGTCTTGTGTCCCTTGCCTGGTGCTGGATCCAGGAACTACTGAGCTGAATGTTCAGCAGGGATTTTTCTCTTGCCAAAGCCACACTGAATTAGTAAATAACTTGTGGCTTTTTCTTTCTCACTGTGAGAATGCTGGCTCCGTGAGAGCTCCGTGACAGCTGGGATCTTGTTTGTTCTCCGGGGCTTAAAGCAGCTGACTGGCACGTGAGTGTCCAGTAGATATTTTGACAGGGTAATTGGACGCTAGGGTGGTTTTTCCTAAGTGCATATAACTTTTATTATAATAATGCTATCATAATAATAATTCACATTTGTCAAGGGCTTTGTAGTTGACACATGCATTCACATCCATTATCATATTTGATCTTCACATCAGCACCATACAGGGATTATTTCACGTTCTTGGATGCAGAGAAAAGCTCAGAGAGGTGAGTAAACAGTGGGGCAGGAGTTGGAACTTCATGTCTTTTGATCACAGACCTATTTACTTTGCTCTACGTACACAGCTTCTACCATCTGACTCCAATGTTCGTGCATAATTGAATAAGCTTGCAGGGTGCTTTTGTAATGCTTGTCTTAATTAACTTGATGCTAATCACTATGTACCTGTATTAGGCTGTGGGAAACTTGGTTTTCAAAATTGCTGATTCTCTCTCTTCCTGTCTTTATCCGAGTCATATGCATTTGTCATTTTTCGGCTTTTCCTCTGGTTTCCCGAGAGGATATATACTACTCTAATTTTAATTTCAATGAGTTTTTAGTTAATTTAAACATATTCACTCTCTAGCTTGAAGCAGAGATTCCAAAGTCATGTTCAGGTTCTCATTCTTGTCTCTCCCCAGCCTGCCACTAGATCCTATTGATTCCACTCCTACATCCCTCCTTTCAGCAGACTCTCTGGCTACCACCCTTGGTATCTCTTGCTCTGATAATTTCAGTATGGTGAGATTGAGAGTTAAAAATTTTTATACTAAAGAGTTTTCTAAAATTATCAATAAGTGTCTTGATAAATGGGTCGATGTCACCTTATATGAGATCTACCTCTATTCTAAGGCCTCCTAAATGATTTCCCTGTTTCCAACCATTCTTCCTCCAATCTTTGCTAACCCATGTCTCCAGAGTGATCTTTTCACAATAGAAATGATTGCCATGCTCCTGCTGCAAAGCCTTTGGATGACTTTCCACTGCGTACATGATTAATGGTAACTAAACTCCAGTGGAACTTCAATCGTGGTCCTTTGTAGAGGAATCCCATCTTATCAACTCTCTCTCTCTCTTTCTCATTTTACTCTTCCTTAAGCCCTGTATACCACAATGTTTCCTGAACACTCTGCATTTTTTCCTGCATCCAGATTTTTTTTTACACACAGTATTTTCTGGGCCTCTCATGCTCTTTTCTGTCCATCAGGTAAAATTCTATTTGCCTTCAAGGTTCAGCTTCAATTTCTCACCCGTGCAATCTCTTTAATTCTCATCTCTCCCAACCAGTAGTTACCCTTCTAAAATAACTTGAATCATCCCCTCTATAACTTCTAGACTACTGATATAATTGTTTGTCTATTTCTCCTCCACCAGACTATGAAATCTCAAGTGTGGGGACCATGGCTTTTCTCTGTGTGTGTTCTGTGCCTTGTTCTTCGTTCTAGTAGCCTTTCAATAAATGAATGATTGACTAGAGATTGGAATCCTAAATTTTCTCCCGGGTGCCTACACCAAAATTCCAAAACCATCTGGTCAGTCCAGGGCCACCACCATGCCAGAGTCTCCTAATACAAATATCTTAATATGATAAGACAGGCTGAAAACTGATTTAAAAAAAAAAACCATGCCAGGGGCGCCTGGGTGACACAGCGGTTAAGCGTCTGCCTTCGGCTCAGGGCGTGATCCCGGTGTTCTGGGATCGAGCCCCACATCAGGCTCCAGCACTAGGAGCCTGCTTCTTCCTCTCCCACTCCCCATGCTTGTGTTCCCTCTCTCGCTGGCTGTCTCTATCTCTGTCGAATAAAATAAAATAAAATAAAATAAAATCTTTAAAAAAAAAAAAAAACCATGCCAGTATATGTGTGAAAAATACATTTTTGCAAATTAGGTGTACTGTCTTAATGATTTTTTAGAAAGATCACTCAAAGTGGGTTGGATTATTATACTTTAAAGAATTGAGGAGCTAAGATGACAGAGTAGTAGGAGAACCCTAGGCTTGCTTCATCCCTTGAACACAGCTAGATAAATATTAAATCATTCTGAAGACCCAAGAAATCAATCTGAGGACTGACAGAACAAACTGCACAACTAGAGGGAGAGAAGAGTCCACATCATGAAAGGTAGGAGATGTGGTTTGGGGGGCAAATGGATTGCAAGTGCTGTGGAGGGAACCCTGGTTGTGGAGAGAGGAGAGAGAGAGAGAGAGAGAGAGAGAGAGAGGAGCACACGGGGGATTGCATAAGGAAAACCCTTCCCCAAAGCCATTGACTGGGAAAACAAGAGGGCTTGATTTTCAAGAGTTTTTGCAACCAACTGTGCTCAAAGACTAGAGTTTTAGAGGTCCGTGGCATGGCTGGTATAGGGTCCTGAGGGTCCTGCAGTGCTCCTGTAGAGAAAACAAGCAGGTAACCCTGGGACAAATGGTACAATCTGAGGATAGCTGAAGATGAACTGGAAGAGAGACAGTTCCCTCTTCTTGGGGCGCATCTAAAAGAGGGGCATTGCCTCTCTGGGGACTAAAGAGCCAGTGGGTGACGTTTTCCTCCCCTGTCCCTCAGCATAGGTGCAGAAACACCTGCTGAGGGTGGCTTACCTGGATACTGGCCATTTAAAGGTGTGCTTTGCTCCAAACCCCATTCTCCTGTGCTCTGGTTTTTTCGTTTTGTTTTGTTTTAAAGATTTTATTCATTTATTTGACAGGGAGACGGCCAGCGAGAGAGGGAACACAAGCAAGGGGAGTGGGAGAGGAAGAAGCAGGCTTCCAGCCGAGCAGGGAGCCCAATGCAGGGCTCGATCCCAGCACCCTGGGATCACGCCCTGAGCTAGAGGCAGACGCTTAACAACTGAGCCACCCAGGTGCCCCCTGTACTCTGGTTTTAACTGCCTTTCTGCATCAGACCTGCCTCAATCCCAGCATCACAAGACCCTCCCCCAGAAGACCAGCACAGGTGCCCACCACACCAGGTCCCTGAAGTTTGGAGTTTTAAACCTCAGCTGGTGTGGCTGGGATAGAGCCCAAAATGCACTGCACTGCTCCAGGCTGGCAAGCAGCCTGGACACAGTGTGAAAACAGCAATCTGAAAAACACCTAGGACACATGAGGGGAAATTATTTCCTCTTCTGGGAAGTCTTTCCTGACAGAAGCAAACACAGACTCCCTCTCTAGGGATGAGGGAGCTGGCTAGAGCCATTTCCTTCTCCTGCCCCTCAGCATAAACTAACTTCAGTAAACAGCATAATGCCAACACTGGCTGCCTAAACTGCTTTACACTAAGCCTCACCCCTTGCATTCTGCTGGTACTCTCACTTGCCTGAGAACCAGTGCAGTGAACCCCTACCCCAGGAGACCAGCACAAAACCTGGCATGCACCATCTACCGGCCATAGAGTTCTGCAAAAGCTTAAGCTTTAGGGGAAATAGCATCGGGTCTCTTTTGACAAGCAGACCAGAGCACATCTAGTTAAAACTGGCCACACTCTGGCCAAGGTCCAAACACTCCCCACTGCAGGCACAGAGAAACTCTACAGAGGACTGACCTGAGGAATAGAGTAGCCATAACACAGTAGCAGAGTGCACACAACATACACCAGACACTTTCTGAAGCACCAGTCCCTGGACGTTGTATGACCTCTTCTTCATAAAGCCATTACTCTCAGGAGCAGGAAACCTAACAGGCTTTCCTAACGCACACAAGAAAGCAGAGACCTAGACAAAATGTCAAGATGGAGGAATTCATCCCAAAAGAAAGAACAAGAAAAGGTCATGGCCAGGGGTCTAATTGAAACAGATATAAGTAATATACCTGATCCAGAACTTAAGGCAATAATCATAAGAATACTCACTGGGCCTGAGAAAAGCATAGAGAACATCAGGGATACTCTTGCTGCAGAGATGAAAGAGCTTAAAAACCAATGAGGTGGAAATGAAAAAGTAATAAATGAGATGTGAAACCAACTGAATGTAATGACCACAAGGGTAGAAGAAGCAGAGGAACAAATAAGGGATATAGAAGATAGAATTATGGAAAATAATGATGCTGAACAAAAGAGAGCAAGAAAAATCTTGGATCATGGCAGTAGACTTAGGGAACTCAGTGACTCCGTGAAATGTACTAACATTCATATCATAGGAGTCCCAGAAGAAGAAGAAGAGAGAAAAGGGGGCAGAAGGTTTATTTTAGGAAATTATAGGTGAAAACTTTGCTAACCTGGGGAACGAAACAGACTTCCAAATCCAGGAGGCACAGGAAATCCCTTCAAAAGCAACAAAAGCAGACCAACACCAAGACATAGTGTAGTTAAATAAGCAATATACAAAGAAAAAAAAAATCCTAAAAGCAGCAAGACAAAAGAAGTCTTTAACTTCCAAGGGAAGACAAATCAAGTTAGTGGCAGATCTCTCCACAGAAACTTAGCAGGCGAGGAGGCAGTAGCATTATATATTCAATGTGCTGAATGGGAAAAATCTGCAATGAAGAATACTCTATCCAGCAAGGCTATATTCAGAATAGAAGGAGAGAGAGAGAGAGGTTCTCAGGCAAACAAAAACTAAAGGAGTTATTGACCACTAAACCAGTTCTGCAAGAAATATTAAAGGAGACTCTTTGGGAAAGAAAAACCAAGAGTGGCAGTGACTGGAAAGGAACAGAGAAAATCTACAGAAACAATGACAAAGCAACTAATAAAGTGGCACTAAATTCATATCTATCAATAATTATCCTGAACGTAAATAGACTAAATGCTCCAATCAAAAGCCATAGGGTGTCAGAATGGACAAAAAAATAGGGACTCATTTGAGAGCTAAAGACCCCTATAGATTGATAGTAAGGTGGTAAAGATAGTAAGGAGAAACATTTACCATGCAAATAGACATCAAAGAAAGCCAAAGAAGCAATACTTATATCAGACAAACTATATTTTATTTTATTTTTTAGAGAGAAAGAGTGCAAACATGGGTGGAGGGGCAGAGGGAGAGAGAGAATCTTAATCAGGCTCAGTGCAGAGTGCAGAGCCTGATGCAGGGCTTGATCTCGTGACCCTGAGATCATGACCTGAGCCAAAATCAAGAGTTGGGCACTTAACTGACTGAGTCACCCAGGTGCACCTGTAAAGAACTTATAAAACTCAACACCCAAAAAACAAATAATCCAGTTTAAAGAATGGGCAGACATGAATACACATTTTTCCAAAGAAGACATACAGCTGGCTAATAGACACAGGAAAAGATATCATCAGGGAAATACAAATCAAAACTACTATGGGATATCACCTCACACCTGTCAGAATCCTAAAATTAACAACACAGTAAGCCATACATGTTGGTGAGGATGCACAGAATGGGGAACCTTCTTACACTGTTGATGAGAATGCAAACCGGTACAGCCGCTCTAGAAAACAGTATGGCAGTTCCTCAGAAAGTTAAAAATAGAGCTACCCTAAGATCCAGCAACTGTGCTACTAGTATTTACCCTAAGGATACAAAAACAGTGACTCAAAGGGATGTGTGCACCTTGATGTTTGTAGGAGCATTATCACAATAGCCAAATCATGGAAAGAGCCCAAATGTCCATCCACTGATGAATGGATGAAGATGTAGTATGTATATACAATGGAAAATTACTCCACCGTAAAGAATGAAATCTTAGCATTTACATGGACTTGGATGGAGCTAGAATGTATTATGCTAAGCAAAACAAGTCAGAGAAAGACAAATACCATATGATTTCACTCATATATGGAATCTAAGAAATAGATGAACAAAAGGGGAAAAAGAGGCAAACCAGAAAAGAGACTCTTAACTATAGAGAACAAACTGAGGGTTGCTGGAGGAGAGGTGGGCAGGGAGATGGGTTAAATGGGTGATGGGCATTAAGGAGAGCACTTGTGATAAGCACTGGATGTTGTATGTAAGCGATGAATCTCTCAAGTCACCTGAAACTAACTAACTGGATTTAAATCAAAACTTGGCAAAGAAAAAAAAAATACTTGTCAATTTGGCTGTCATTTTCTAATTTATGAATTTAATTTGACATTCTGAGAAAACTTAAAGCAGCCTGATAATGGCAATCCAGAACTGCAGAGGCATGGTTCAGCTGGTGTTCAGCATGGTATCACCCCTGATTGACCCAACAATTCACAGGCCCACCTTTGCCCAGAGTCATGGTGCTCAAACATAGTTGGGATGATGAGTTTGTGACTTTCTAGCCTAAAAGATCCTAAGGCGCTTAAGAGAATAATACCATAGAATGACTTTGTACTGTCAAAAGTTACCTTTTGAGACTTTTGAAGCAGGATCTGAAGTCAAATGGCCTGTGCTTTAATCCAACTTTGATGTGTTCTCACTGTATGATTTGGGACTTTAATTTCATCATCTGGAAAATCAGGCAAATACTTCTTGCAACTGATGGAGAAATTAAGGAAGGTAATATATTCAAAACATACAGGATAGTGAGCACTATTATCTCAAAACACTTACCAACCTGAGTCCATTAAATTCTAACCCCCGAGAAAGGTATTAGACTCACTCTAATGTTTCCTACTGTGTAATCCTGTTTGTCAGTGCTTAGTATGGAGGAGTAGTTAATAAGTATTTGTTGAATAAATGTCATGATTTTTAGGATCGTGGTCAGCGAGACAGTAGACCAGAGGTCCTTTCAACGGCTGCACATCATTCTGTCTTACACAAGGAAGAAATGGAAGAAGACCAGGCTATCATATCATATATTGAACATACATTATTTTCCAGGCACTCTGCTTTGTGGATTCATACTGTGTATGTTTACTTCACTCTGTCAATGTAATACGTTCTCCATACTTTAAGACACAAATAACCAGGCTCACACTATAACTAGTATAAGAAACTTGTTCAAGGTCACATTTTGGAAGAAGCAAAGTCGGAATTGACTCAGGACTGTTGAGTTCTTTCCATCAAGTTAAGTGCCTGGGACATCCTGAACAAAATACATCTTCGGTTTTCTAAAAATTTTTTTCTTCTTCATTGACTATCTTCCCTTCACAAAAAACATATTCTAGAAACAAAACAAAACAAGTCTGGATTCATGTTACAAGTGATCTGGGAGAAACCAAAGCTTAAACATTAGGTTAAAGACGTTTTGTTTTGTTTTTTGGGTTTTTTGTTTTGTTTTGTTTTTGTGGGTTGTTGTTGTTTGTTTTAGAGATTTATCCTCCTGGGATATCTGGTGGAAACAAAAGCTCATTCTTTCTGGAGGAACTCACCACCAACTCTACTCCCACCCGGTTCCCACAGATACAGTGCCATTGAACACAATCTGCCATTCACAATTTCTAACTAAGAAGAATGGGAGTCAGAAAAATAATAAACAACAGATAACATGTACAAGAGCTTCAGAAAATAGAGTTTTAGGTCCCAACAGATATTTTAGGAATTGTAATAGGTAATTAAGTTTGTTGAATACAGCTGATATAGTTTTTTTGCAGTACCTCAGATCTTTTGTGTGAGTAGAAGGCAAAAATTAATGATGAAAGCATACAACTTAGGATGTTAACAAAAAGAACCACAGAACAAAGCAGAGTGAATCAAAGGAGAAAACAATAAAGATGATAGCGAAAATAAATAAAATGAAAAATGAAAATATCTAAATCATCAATGCTAAAGTTATTTTTTTTTAAAGATGCATTTTATAAACCAAATTCTAGTGTCACTAATTAGGGAAAAAGAGACAAGGTACAAAAATAATCATGATTAGAAGTAAAAAACTGGGACTTACATAAAGATACAACAAATATTTCTTTAAAAATAACAATTTTATATTATAAGTTGAAAACTTTCATGAAATACACATATTAATGGAAAGATATAATTTGCCAAGTGACTCAAGGCACTTTTTAAATGAGTTGATATATGACAACTAAAATTTTCAATTAGCTAAATTCTATATTCACTGAGCCATACACATAGATACTCAAAACCCAAGTACAGATAATATACAGCAAGTCCAGTTAAATACCCAGGAAGCGTATGCTGCTGATCTTTACAAGATATTCCAGAAAATAACAAAGAGGAAATATGCTTCCTAATTTCACTTACTATGAATAGCAGAAAGTTGTTACAAACTAGTCAGCATCAATTCAATAAAGGAAAATCAGAGTTTTATATCACTTATATTTTAAAATTCTCTTCAGAACAGATGTAAGTAAAACAACCTGAAATGATATTTTTAAAATCTCATTAACAGGTTGCCTTTATCCTAGAAATTCAAGGGTAATTTAACGGTACTTAAATATATCAATATAATTAATTGCTTTACATGATACAAGGAAAGAAATGTGTAGAATCACCTCAAAGAGGAAAAGCTTTCAATAAAATTCGTTCACTATGTTAAAGAAAAAAACTTAGCAACTGAGATACAGAATCTAAAAACTTATAGCAAGTGTCATATTTAATGGGGAATCAATAGAAAAACCCCTTTAAAAAACACAGCAAAGGGGAAAGATTGAAAATCATTTTACATCAGCATAAATAACCTTCTGTTCATCAAAGAACCCATCCTCTCAAAAAAGTGACAATAGGGGCACCTGGCTGGCTCAACTGGTTGAGGGTCCGACTCGATTTCGGCTGAGGTCATGATCCTCAGGTTCGTGAAACTGAGCCTTGTTTTGGGGCTCCAGTGGGGAGTCTCCTTTGGATGGTCTCTCTCCCACTCCTCATCAGGCCTTCTCTTTCTCTCTCATAAATAAATAAATCCTTAAAAAATGAAATTATAAACTACATAAATGGAGACAAGATATTTGCAAAATATATAAACCAACGAAGGTAACATGTAGAATATATAAGTAACTTTTTCAAATCTATGTAAAAAGAAAACAAAATGGACAAAAATTACAAACATTACTTACAGAAACAAGAAAAATCCATAAAACTATGGAGAGATGTTCAGTTTCACTAGTAATCAGGGAAATCTAAATTAAACCACAGTGAGATACTATGACACACCCACTGTGGTACAAAACTGACAATGCCAAGTGTTGACAAAGACATGCAACAGGAAAAATTGCACACTTTTGCTGGAGCATAGATTTATATAAATTTTAAGCATTTTGGAGAATTGTTTAGTAGTTTGGTAAGGGTGACTGTGCACATACTCTCCAACCCAACAATTTCACTTATAGGCATATATTTGAGAAACTCTTGGACATGTACACAAGAACCCAAAACAGGAAGGTCCATAATTTCATTGATTATGATTGCAAAAATCTGGGAATAAAATTTCCATCAAAGGATGAAATAATAGAGAAATTGAATAAATTAGGCTTACTCCTCTCGACATCAGTAAATGTCAAAGCAATGTTTAGTTATAAAAGGAAGTTTTAAATATATGTGTGCAGCCTGACGCCAGTTACAGCATTTAGCACACTGTATGTTGTTTAGGGATTCATGCATAAAGAAGTACACGGGAATGATAAAACTGCAGTCACAATGTTGGTTAATTCCAGGAAGATGTGATCAAGTAGCCTTATGGAGGGGTCTTCAACTGTATTAGTAACTTTTTTTTAATGGAGTGCTGGGATACTGGTGCTTTTATTGTATTATCTTTTATACTTTTGGATTACTGTGGCATTTCATAAAAATGACAGGCATCTATATAAGTGAGCAAAAAGGATTATTGGTTTTCTCATTGCCTTCATGGTGATTAAAATTAATTCCAAAACTGCTGTGGATTGCTACTACAATGTATATTATGAATCCTTGGGTTTGATCTATTAGAAATGGTAGGAAATGCATGTACGCAGTGATAACCTATGAACTGAAAGTCTCATTGTGAAGTCCGGGGACTGAGGCCTAATTAACATCTCAGGCACTTGTGTTGAATGACAAGACCTCTCCAGCCCTCCAGGAGTGGGCCAGGGTGATTTTTCATGATTCTGTAATGTCAGTGAATGCACGACTGGTCACATCTTGTTTCCAATTATAGATCATAAGCCATAATGGATGCCTTTTAAAAATTGTATTTATAAATGTGCAGAGAGGCAGAGAATAGTGGCTGTATTCAATAAACACCATAAATAACCATGCTGGAGTGGAGCACAGAATCCAAATGCAATTTACATATTCTCTATGGAATTTGTAAAGCATTTTCTTAAGCACACCTGGGAAAATTCCCATTTCTGCCCTTTACTTGAATTATGTAGAAGCATGTCGAAAAGCGCAATCTAATCTTTTTTCTTGGTGTCAGTCTTGCCCTTCTCACAATTCTCTGGTTCAGCTAACATACAAACATTTGTTGAGGGCTAAACCCTAATACAGTTTCAGGAGACAAATTGCAGTTCATTTCTTCTTGCCTAAAATGCCACGATCCAGCCTGGCAGACCAGGTTTAATGTGTGGTATGAATTCTTGGAGCACAAACAGATACACCTGCGTGTGAGCACTTTGGTATTTTGAACCCTCTCAAGAGTTCTTTATTCACCTCAACCCCTCTTGCTTGATTACTTACTGTTCTTTTAACCACCCTGCATGTGACCTCCCTCTGTATTATGTGACCTGCCCTGCATCTTCTCGACTTGTCCGCTGTACCCATCTCTCTTGGCTAAGACCTCCTTAGCTATTCTCTTTAAGAGTAATTTTTATGTGTGTTTGCTATTTCCATGATTTGATTTGAAACAATAGTTTTAGTTAAGAGAATGGAAACAGACTCTCATGGTTTACATCTCACTTCCTTCATTTCTTAGGTGGGTAATCTTGAGCAAGTCCCATAACTTCTGATCTATAAAATAGCGGTAGTAATAGTACTTATATCATCAGGTTGTTGAGAGAGTTAAGTAAGCTAATACCTGTAAAGTGTTTGGCGGAGTAAGCATTTAATGAGAGCTAGTTGTTGTTGCTGTTATCACTATCATGCTTAAGATGTTATCCCCAATATACTCAAGCGAATGTGTTTACTGCAATCATCTCTTGCTTAGGTTTTCCAACCCACCGTAGTTTCCTACAACTTTCTTATTTATACTTTCCTCTGGAGTTACTACTTGGCTTACTCTGGCATGCCCCAGCAGGCCCCAGGCCATGACCCAAAGCAGCCTTGCATTGAGCTTGCCATCCTTACCAACAACCATCTGGAAGGCTGTGGCGGCGTGGTGGTAAACAAGGCAGAGGAGTCCCTGCTTTCATGACCTTATATTCTAGTGTATAAACACACATGTATATGCCCGATCGCCAGATACTGACTAACGCTATGAAGAAAAGAAAGCGTGATCATGGACTAGGGAGAGACTGAAGAGAGAAGCCTGCTTTATAAAGGGTGGTCAAGGAAGGATTCTTTGAAATGGTGGCATTTGAGCTGAGACCTAAATAACAGAGAGAGCAGGTTGTGTTTATTAACAATGTTAACAGGGGACCACTAGTACAAAATCTCTACGCTAGATGATGGACTGGAGAAGACTAGGGTGTCCACAGTGCGATGGGCCAAGGGGAGAGTGGAATGGAATGAGAAAGAGGGTAAGGAGGGTCCAGGTCTTACAGGGAATTGTAATACAGTTCAAAGCTTCTATTAAAATCTAAATACGATAAAACCTATGCATTGGGGAAAGTGGGCTTAAAATATGAGCCTGCCCAGGTTAAGCCAGCTCCAGGATTTAAATTCATCCAGACCTTGCTGCTATTTGGTGCCATCTGGTGGTGATTGTCCTCAGGCCTCAATGTCACTTTGAATATGCTTCTAGTTCCTTGTCTTGGCCGAACGCAGCAGCTGTTCCAGAAACTTCCTAGTGAGTTGGTGCTCATTGATGACAGTTGATGATCCCAGAAGACGGAGCTAGAAGAATATTGAGTACATGGGGCCCATTCTTATTCCCAAAGCTGGGCTAAATTTTATTTACTGCTGGCCATGCATTCTCTTCTCTTTCCACCTCCCGAAAAGATAAGCACTTTATTCCACCTCTCTCCGAAAACAGGCGAGTCAGGGGCGCCTGGTGGCTCAGTTGGGTTAGCCTCCAACTCTTGATTTCAGCTCAGGTCATGATCCCAGGATTGTGAGGTTAAGCCCTGCATCAGGCTTGTGCTCAGTGCAGGGTCTGCTTGAAATTCTCTCCTCTCACTCTGCCTCTCCCACTGCTTGTGCTCTCTCTCCCTAAATAAATAAATAAATAAATAAATAAATAAATAAATAAAATCCTTAAAAAAAATTAAAAAGGAAATAAAGGCTAGTCAGAGAATGAGCACCAATTACCACTCAGAAATCACGTTATATTTGAAACCATGTTATCAGGGAGTATGTCATCCCAGGATTTTACTGATAGGATGACACTGGAACTTTGGTACTTACTGCATTTGATTTATAACTATATTATAATACTATCTAATATTTTAATATATGTACTTATCTAATATATGTACTTGTATCCTTCAAAGAATGTGAATCTCTGCAAAGCAGGAAGAAATCTTATTCATCTTTCCGCCCTGGTAGCAAAGGTGTATAAGAAACCAACATTTTTATTCATTGACTACAAAAAGTAGTACAAGTCTCATTTAATAGTCACAAAAAGTCTATAAAGCAAAAATTATTATATCTGTTTTAAAGATGAGGAGGATAAGGATTCATCCAAAACCGTACAGCAAGGGAAGAACATTTCTATGAATTCAATCCCAAACCATCTGAAAATATAAGCTTACATGTCATGGGGGAAAAAAAAATCTCTGCAACAGATATAAACCAAAAAGCACATTTGCAGTCCACTTCACCAGATCCATTGCCTTGAACACCCAAGCAGGTTGCTGGTATGTGGCTGATGTGCAAGAGATGATTGATGGGTTATACATCGAAAACCTACTTGGTCATTTTGGAGTAAGAAAGTGGGGTTAATGACCCCTATTTGCCTAAACAATGTAAGCATTCGAGGTGATTGGATACCAGATTTGTTCTCAAGCTCTCAGTCCACAGGCAGCTGAGGTCGGGGACCCCAGGCAGCCCTGCTGATGCTGCCACAGCAGACGTACTTGCCAATGCCAATCAGTCAGTCCCTGCTGTTCAATTAAGTTCTGACTTGTGATTCTCTTTCCTCCCTCATCATTTGACTCAACACCGCAGTCAACACCGCAGGAAAAATTAATGCCTCTGAAATAATGTTTGAGTAAGGGGAAGGGAAGCTTTACTATGCAAACTATTCACATTTTTTAACTGGGAAGGGCATTATCATTTTCCCAAAAATAGTATGAAGTTGATCTTTTTCTTTTGCACGGTCATTTCTTGATGAATGTGTCTATGTGTGTGCATTGGGGAGGGGCACTGGTGGCTAGATATCTGGAAAAAAAAAAAAAACTTTGGCTAGATTATGACCACGCAATTCTTTATTAGTTCATTAGTCATCTTTTTTAATTTTTTAAAAACTATACATATTGTAAGCAGAAAAGGAGGAAGTAAAAGAAAAGTGTCGAGCTCTCACAAAGAGATGCCCAAGACTGAGTCCCTTAGAGATAATTGTGTTGTTAATTAAGTGAAAATAGAATGGAAATAATAAGACTTAAAAAAATAAAAGTTTGCTGATATTGAACATGGGCTCAGAATTCAGCCATCAATCTGCAGGAATCTTACTGAAATATCCCAGTGATACAGTCATCATTTTCCCCTTGTCAGTCCCACGGACTGAAACAGATAATACCTGATTTTTTAACCTGGATAAGGCAGAGTCAAAATTCAAGCTTGTTTCTAGTTGACTGTATAACATGTGTTTTACAGTCTGAGCTGCCCTGATTCCATTGTTTCTAGTAAGTATGAAATAAATGTGATGGGGCATTTCCCCACTGTCCTACGGCACCAGGCTTGTACCTCAGGAGTGGTCACATGAACACGTTGGTATTGAAATACTAGAATTTCTATTTCTATTTGTTTTTATTTTGTAAAAGAAAAATGAAACTTTACTAATTTTTAATTCTGAATTATGTAATTGCAAGCAATTGACCTGGCAACATCATTTAGTTAGCATATAAAGTGAAACAAGGTTAAGAGAAAGGGGCACCTGGAGTGGCTCAGTCGTTTAAGTGTCCAACTCTTGGTTTTGGCTCAGGTCATGATCTCAGGGTTGTGAGATCGAGCCCTGCATCTAGCTCCACACTCAGTGCAGAGTCTCCTTGAGATTCTCTCCTTCTCCCTCTGCCTCTCCCCACACTCACACTCTCTCTCTCTCAAAAATAAATAAATGAAATATTTTTTAAAAAAATTAAAAGAAAGATTTTCAGAATCAACTAAATGTATTCCATCATTTTGCAAATATTAAAAATAATACATTTCAGCAACCATTTTTTGAAATTATAAGTGTAATTAACATTGCTAATTTAAATTGTTAATTAAAATGTTTTGCCTTATGATTTTTAATTTTTAACCTTTGTGTATGTTTGGTATTTAAAAATGCTTCTATGGGGATTGCATGCTAAAAATATTCACAATGTCAGAGGTTCATCATCCAGAAGTTTAGAGATTTTGCTGCCCTTGCCAACACGAGGGCAGCCTCTTCTGGCAGGTGTCACAAACTTGGGTGTCTACACCTGTCAAACGTGAGTCAAGTGAGCCAGGAATGGACTGGTCGGCAATGAAGAGTCCACGAACCATTTGAAGGTGGCAGCCAATGCTCATCTCTTGCCAGTTGTTGCGACGTGGAATGTGGATCCAGGTTTGACAGATGAACTTTTTTAGAAGATGCCAGGAATCCAAAATTTTATGTGAAAAGTGCAGGTTCTTAATACTGGCAGTGGTTCCGTTGTTAAATATAACTCTCTGTGTGCCAAGCAAAAACATACAATGTGTGGGGGCTGTTTCTTGTCCCAGGGCTGACTATTTGGGTCATCTGTTGTAAGGCTGTAGGAGTAGTTCTGGCACATGGAATTATGCAGTTTTGTTTGTGACAGGAAAGCCCTGCCTTAGGATTTGGGAAGCAGTGTTCATTTTATTGAGGACTGGTTTTCAATTTATTTCTTCCTTTGCCAATATCATTAAGAAGCAAGGAGTTAAGTGATGAAGGTGGTACTAATGAGTGTGATGACTGCAGTGGGTGATAGAATCCTTCTTAGAAAAGAGGTTTCCTATACCTTAAAGGTTAATAGGACTGAAGGTAAAGCCACAAAAAATGGTAAAATGCTCTGAAGGATGGCTTGACTCTTCCTGGGCAACCTTAATGGAAACTGAAATCATTTAATAATTCTTGTTTTCTGGACATTTGCGTCACTTTTACGGGACTAACCTTCATATGGCCTCAGTATAAATCATCTGTGGACTTCTGTGGCTGCCGTGTTTCTACTTGCTTCTGAAAAATCTCAGTCTTTAGGCACAGGACAAGGAAGAGGGTGGGGCCAATGGAAGTAACTTAGTGAAGACTGATGAAAGAGAAAAGACCCAAGAATAGTGAAAGCTCAGCTGACGGGGACGGAGCCTATAGAAATATCACCAGTCGGAGTCCAGCTCCCCTACAGCATGTTAACTAATTCTCTCTCGCTCTCTCTCGCTCTCTCTCTGGGGGAAAACTTCCTCTTGTTTCCTCCACTAACTTCCTTTCCCTTCTCTCCCCAAATGGCTGAATATTTAGCAGATTAGGTTACAGAGAACATAGAGCTAGGATGAAGGGCTTCTCCACTGTAAGCACTCTCTCGGAGACTCTGTTTCGTCATGTTTGAAGGGACAGTCTGAATCCCAGAGTGCCCACCTTACTGTGGTAGTGTGTGGATCAAACAAGATACTGTATGTGATACCATGTCAGATATGGTTCTGTGCTGTGCGTGTCCTAAGGGATCATTATTGCCAAGCCTACAAGGTACAGCATTTCACAGCAGAAAGACTCTCTTAGACACTCCATGGTCTGAGTTTGAAGCCAGAACATTCTCTAAGATAGCAAGGGCTATGTTGGCCCCTCCACTTGGTTCACTGCAGGTTAGGGAAGGAGAGAAAGTGAAGCTTTACTGAGCTAAGTAAGGAGCTTCCTGAGGACCTGGCTCTGGATGTATCCCCACAAAAGCTATAGTTTCTCAGTGTGGTTGGCACTGAGTTTCCCTCAGAGAAGCTTTTATCTCTGTGTGTCTCCCCCAACACACCGTGAAGCCCTCAAGGGAAGACGCTGTGTGTGGTTACTTATGAATTCACAGAAGGTGGAAAAAGAGGCAACATTGCATTAGCAGGAGGGCAGAGTAGTTGGCCTTAGCTAGACTTGCGCTAGCGTCCTAGCTCTGTCACGCACTATTCTGTGGCCTTGGGTAAGTGACTACATTCCTGGATTTTTTTTTTTTTAATCTATAAAATGGGGAGAAGAGAGAGTAAACTGCTTCTCAGGGCTGCCATGGAGACTAAAACATGGTGCCTGAGCACTGAGTAGACATTGAAGACATATTCATTCTCACCCTTTTTTATATTCGGTATATTGCAAAATCTCTGGACACACGTCAGGTGATAAATGTGTGTGCGCACGCATAAAATATGTCTAGCAATTTGGCATTGCTACTCTTTAAACAACCGTTGAACTGATTCATGCTGTTAGGGATTTGTCTAACCAGCTAAGAGAACTTAGATACACCTCTCTCATGGGTACTCAGTTTTCCTACATGTAAAGGATGGTCATTGAACTCAGAGTTTGCAAGCTGAAAACTCAAGTTTAATGAAAACGTATTTCGTTTACTCTGTCCAGTGTTGGCCCAACTGGTGTTTTAAAAAAAAATAAGAATAAAGCCAACCTTACAGCCAGACTTAATCAGTGATGAAGGATAAAGGAGCAGTGGGCAGGGCATGTACTCTCACCAGTTTACTAATGCCTGGGCTGCATCATTCACTTAGATTGCCTGCTTGAATCTTCTAATTTGGGGGGTGTATGACCTTGATTATGGTAGCATATAAAAATTCCATTCCTTTGTTCCTCTGTGATTCAATCATTTCCAAGCACATGGAATTTAGAAATTCGTCATTATCATCAATATTACAGTGGCTAACCTACAGAGTTGAAAGGAGATGTTGTTTCTCTCTAGGCCCTGGAGAGGGGTATATGGCAACCATCGGCAATGCCACTATCCTCTAACTCATTTCTGAATGATCCTCCTCCCATGTAATCTACTCTCTGAGTAGTCTGTCTTCTCTGGATACCTAAACAGTTTCTCAAGTTGAGTGATTGTTTATTCAAAGGAAATGATTCGTTTTCTTTGTTTCTGCTTGTAGTTACTTGGTCTTGGCTCTGAGCTTCCCGAGTCATAGATTATCAGTCAGGTTGACTCAGTGGGGGCCGGCTCTGGCTCCGGATCCTTTGATAGCAGGATCAGTCCTACAAAGACATTTTCAAACCAAATGTATCCAGGATTCTATGGAGCTATGAGCAGCCAAAGCCGCAGAAGTGCTTTTGGAGTATCTTAACCCCAGGTCCTTCTATGTTTCAGAGTGGGCTTGAATGTTCTCTTCTGAATTTTTTCCCCAACTCACAGAAGAGAGAAAAAGATACTTTTCTCCCTTTCAGAAACACAAATTTTAAAACTGAATTTGATTTGACAAAAGCTTTTTTCCCCCAAAATAGCTTTTTCATTGTGATGGTTGCTTGTCTGCCGTTACACAACATAAAAGAATTTTCTCTGGGTATAATCAGATGGTGACAGATATACAGTGAAGCTTTCTAGAAGACGATTCAAGTTCTTCAGAGAGAGGCTGAAGCCTCTCTCTTTTATTTGGAGGTAAAATATCTTATTTATCATGTCTACATAAATACCTCCACTATGAATAATGCAGGCTATTGGAATACTCAAAGTAAAAGGCATGGACCTGTCCTTAAAGGGATAGGTTTAACATCTTGCAAGAATAAATTAAATAGCAATTTGTGTTCTTCCTCCTTAAAAGCAGGGCAACAGAATTGTTCAAGGTGACTTCACTGTCTTAACCAAGGATTCTTAAGTCCATAAAGATACTCAGGATTAGATATAATGGCAGGAGGGTGAAAAGTAAAACATAGCCGTTTTGGTTCCCTGGTCACATCGGGCATGCAGTTTGGTGAGAAAGACAGTGTGGCCTATTGAAAGGTAGAGTAGCCTATTGAAGTTTTGGAATCTGGAAAAAAAAAAGTTTGAATTTACCATAATATGTACTAGATCTATTGCTCTATGGAAATTATTCTCTCCCTTTTGGGCTTGGTTTTCTTATCTGCAAAATAGAATGTTCTATTGACTAGAATTGCTTTTGGCTGCAAATAACAGAAAACTCAGGTAATTGTGACTTAATAAGAAAATTGTTAGTTACATCTCATGATAAGCAATCTGGCAATATGTAGCTCCATGGTTGGCTTAGCAGTTCAGTGTTATCTGAAGGCTAGTTTGGTATGTCTATGATTTTATTGGATTTTCTCCCATGGTACCAAGATAGCTATACTTCCACTTATCAAGTCTTCCATCCAGCTTGCTAAATAAAATGAGTTGTGAGAAATTCTGTGATTTTACCATGAAAGGCAACCCCATTTTCATTTCCATCCCCAGAAGACTTTACTTCTCATTGGCCAGAACTTGGTCACATGCCCAGGTCTAGAGAGGTCACTGGGAAAGGGAGAAGGATAACATTATTATCGTAGACCAAAGTATGGTTCTTGGGATGATTCTGGCCAGCTTATTAAAATACAAATTGCTGGGCTCTACCCCCAGAACATTTGATTCATTATGGCAGGGTTGGGCCTGATCATTTTCATTTCCACTATGTTCCCTGCTGATGTTACTGCTGCTAGTCCAAAGATCACTCTTTAGACCACTTATTTAGATGAAGAGTGATTCAACCCCTGGGGCTGGGATATGGGCCTACTTTTTTCCTGAGATTAAGGAATCAATCACTGTCCTTTAAACACATCAAAGTTCTAACATGGGAAGGGAATGGAGGGTGGGGTATCAGTCACAATCTAGATGTAGATGATTCTGTGGAGAATATTTAATAGAATGAAATTTTTGCAAAAGGGTTAGAAGAGCTTAATGAGCAATTAGGGGGAGTAGGAGTAACCTAGAAATGACAGTCTCTGGCAATCACTACCGTTGCTCGGGCTAAAGCGGTGTATCTGTTGTCAGCGATGCCACCAAGGTGGCGCATATGGAAGAAATGTCCTGTTTCTCTCCTCCTTCCCTCCTCCCTCCCCCCACCTCCTTCTTTCCTTCCTGCCCACCCAAGTCACTAGCGCCTCCAATCAGCCACACCTAACCAAAAGCCAGTTAGCAAAAGAGTCTGAGAAATACAACTCTGAGCAGGTACCAAATCAATAGAAACAGATGAATGATGAGCACAGGGGTGGGGAGGATGGCTCACCATGAGTCAGCCACAAATGCTTGCTGTATATAAGGTTGATAGAAGAATTTAAAAACATTTCAAGTAGTTAACACCATACTAATTATACAACAAGTTTTCAGCAAATGGTGGTGATGGAATGAAATGATAACCAGAGAATTGCCAGAATGCATTATGTGACCCTAAGGTTATGAAATGTACTCTGCCACCTTCCTAGAGTCCTCAAAGAGGTTTCTTCCATACTTAATTCAGAGAATGATATTGAAGGCTTTATTCACCTTTAACATTGGACACAGATATCAAGAACTTTGACCAGATACCTAGAGGAGAATAGAGAATTGAAGGTGTGCTTTTATCCTGAGAAGCATTCCAGAGGGAAGCTTGAAGATTGTCCTGAGTAGCATGGTTGCAAGAGCCGGTATATCCATCTCACGTTCTGCAATTGTAAAATAAATTCTCAATTAAACTCCGTTCTCAGTTCAAAATACCTCAAGTGGAGCTGATTTTACATCTTGCTCCAGGAATGGGCTGATAAGGTGGACATGGCCACAGGACTTACTGAAGTAAGACTCAGCAAGTGACCAAATTGAGACCATTGAAGCAAATCCTAGAGTTTTGACAGTGCTTGTTAAGAATCTCTTTTCCACAGATTTAGAATGATGTTAGTCTAGACCAGCTGGAATCACTACCTGGAGAGGCTCTGGCTCCAAACGAAGCTAATGTGATGAGGAACAGAACAGTGAGAGGACAGGGGGTTCTAAATCCTGATGATTATTGCTTGATTGTATCTAGATTCCATAGATCCTAGAGCCCCTGGACTTTCCCATTATGTGAGACAGTATGTTTGTTTCAAGGGAGGGGGTGTTAAGGTTGAAGTATAATTTGCAATGATCTGAAGTCAGAAAGTATTTTGGCACAACTTAAATTCAAGTACTCATTCCTGCACCTCTTTCCTGTGCCCACTCCTCACACCCCATGCTGACCTGCTTTCTGTTCTCCTGGATCTCTGTTTCACAATTACCTCTCCAGTCCTTGTCCATGACTCTTCCTTTGGTTGGGATGCGCAGAACCATATTTTTGTGTTTTCTCCAGTTCTTAGTATCAAAAATTTGTGTTTGGCTTTTCTGCCTCAGGGTTATGTTAAGAAATATCCCTTCTAGTTTAATAGTCTGTGAGATGTTCTTATGTTGTCACTAACCCTACCTCACATACTCCAACCCTGTGGGCAGAACCAATATAGTATAAAAACGGATTTGCCTGTCTTTTACTAGTTTTTTCAGTGGAAAGTGACATCATTGGTTTTAAACTTTTCTTTTTTCTAATATAAGCATTGTAGCCATATATTTGTTTCTAGACATTGTTTAGCTGATTCCCACCAATCTTAACATGTTGTATTTTTTAAACTCAACTCACAATATTTCATATTTTCCTTGTGATGTCTTTTGTAACCTATGGGCTTTTAGAAGTAATTTCTGAATATTTTCACCTTTTATGGATATTTCATTGTTATTTGATTTCTAACTTAATGTCATTGATCAGAGGACACTGTAGGATTTCAGTCTTTTGAAATTTTTTGGATTGTTTTATTAAACAACATTTGTATTGTATCTTGGTCAACATTCATGTGCACTTGCAAAAAAAATCTATGCTGCAGTCTTTAGATATAATGTTCAATAAATGTCAATGAGCGTTGTTTAGGTCTGTATTCTTACAGATTTTTTTCTGTCTGGTTATTCTATCAACTGAAATAAGGATATTAAAATCTCTGGATTTGTGTATTTTTCCCTTCAGATCTTCAGTTTTGTTTCATGTATTTTGAAGTTTTGCTATTAAGAACTTTTATTCTTCTTTCTTTTTATTATGATGTTATTAGTTTTTGATATAGTGTTCCATGATTCATTGTTTGCATATAACACCCAGTGCTCCATGCAATATGTGCCCTCCTTACTACCTATCACCAGGCTAGCTCATTCCCCTACCCCCCTCCCCTCTGAAGCCCTCAGTTTGTTTCCCAGAGTCCATAGTCTCTCATGGTTCATTTCCCCCTCTGTTTACCCCTCTTCATTTTCCCCTTCCTTCTCCTACCAATCTCCCTGCTATTCCTTATGTTCCACAAATGAGTGAAACCATATGATAATTGTCTTTCTCTGCTTGACTTATTTCACTTCCAGTCCCATCCATGTTGATGCAAATGTTGGGTAATCATTCTTTCTGATGGCTGAGTAATATTCCGTTGTATATATGGACCATATCTTCTTTATCCATTCGTCTGTTGAAGGGCATCTCGGCTCTTTCCACAATTTGGCTATTGTGGACAATGCTGCTATGAACACTGGGGTGCATATGGCCCTTCTCTTCACTGTGTCTGTATCTTTGGGGGTAAATACCCAGTAGTGCAATTGCTGGGTCATAGGGTAGCTCTATCTTTAACTTTTTGAGGAACCTCCAGACTGTTTTCCAAAGTGGCTGTACCAACTTGCATTCCCACCAACAGTGTAAGAGGAATCCCCTTTCTCCACATCCTCTCTAATATTTGTTGTTTCCTGCTTTGTCCATTTTTGCCATTCTAACTGGTGTAAGATGGTATCTCAATGTGGTTTTGATCTGAATTTCCCTGACGGCTAATGATGTTGAACATTTTTGCCTGTTAGCCATTCGTATGTTTTCATTGGAAAAGTGTCTGTTCATATCTTCTGCCCATTTTTTTTTTATTTGATTATTTGTTTTTTGGGTATTGAGTTTGAGAAGTTCTTTATAGATCTTGGATACCAGCCTTTTAGTGTCATTTGCGAATATCTTCTCCCATACCTTGGGTTGCCTCTTTGTTTTGTTGACTGTTTACTTTGCTGTACAGAAGCTTTTTATCTTGATGAAGTCCCAAAAGTTCATTTTTGGCTTTTTTTCCCTTGTCTTTGGAGAACTTTTAATGTTTAAGATTGGTATATCTTTCTGATGAATTGACTCTTATGAGAGGTCTTTTTTATCTTTGCTAATTTTCCTTATCTTTCCTTATATTTCTAATATAAGCATCTTTTCATGAGTCTGTTTGCTATCTGGATGTCTTCTTTGGAGAGATGTCTGTTCATGTCTTCTGCCCATTTTATAATGGGATTAGTTTTTTTAGTGCTCAGTTGTATCGGTTCTTTTTATTTTTGGATACTAACCCTTTATCAGATATGTCATTTGCAAATATCTTTTTCCATTCAGTAGGTTGTCTTTTTGTTGTTTCCTTCACTGTGTAGAAGCTTTTTATTTTGATTTAATCCCAATAGTTTTATGGGTTTTTTAAAAAGTTTTTTTTTGTTTGTTTGGGTTGTTTTTGTTTTTATTTTTTAGAGAAAGAGAGCATGACAGGGTGGGGGTGGGCAGAGGGAGAGAGAATCTCAAGCAGATTCCACACCGAGCGCAGAGCCTGATATGGCACTCTGTCTCACAACCCTGAGATCACGGCCTAAGCCAAAACCGAGAGTTGGGCACTTAACAGACTGCGCTACCCAGGCACCCACCAATAGTTTATTTTTGCTTTTGTTTCCCTTCCCTAAGGAGACATATCTAGAAAAATGTTGCTGTGGCAAGTGTCAGTGAAATTACTGCCAGTACTCTCCTCTATGATTTTTATGGTTTCAGGTCTCATAATTAGGTCCTTAGTCCATGTTTTCTTAATTTCTCTTTCTCCTGCTTTATTATGAGTGTATAGAAATGGAAAGGATTTCTGTAATTCTGATTTTGTATCCTGTGACCTTACTGGATTCATTTATCAGTTCTAGCAATTTTGTGGTGTAGTCTTTCAGGTTTTGTATATGTAGTATCATGTCATCTGTAAATAGTGAAAGTTTTATTTCTTTTTTACCAATTTAGATGTGTTTTATTTCTTCAGGTTGTCTAATTGGTGCGCCTAGGATTTCCAGTACTGTGTTGGATAAAAGTGATAAGAGTGGACATCATTGTCTTGTTCCTGATTTTAGGGGGAAAGCTCTCAGTTTTTCCCCATTGAGTATGATATTCACTGTGGGGTTTTTCATATATGGCCTTTATTATGTTGAGATATGTTCCCTCCTAGCCTACTTTGCTGAAGCTGCCCTTGCGTCCCAGGAATAAATCTCACTTGATCATGGTGAATGATTTTTTTTGAATGCATTATTGGATTTGGTTTGCTAATGTTTTGTTGAGGATGTTTTATACCTATATTCATCAAGGATATTGGCCTGTAGTTTGTTTGTTTGTTTGGTTGTTTTTGAAGTGTCTTTATCTGGTTTTGGTATCAGGGTAATGCTGGCCTCATGGAATGAATTTGGGAGCTTTCCTTCCTCTTCTATTTTTTTGGAATAATTTGAGAACAATAGGTATTAACTCTTCTTTAAATGTTTGGTAGAATTCACCTGTGAATCACCTGGGTTATTTACACTAATGTGGGTGTTAATCTAGTTGTGTCTTTGGGATGAGGTGAGTTTACGATCCTTCTACCCTGCCATCTTCCCTGGAAGACCATATACAATTAATGTAAATACTGGTATGGTTGGATTTGGGTTACCATTTTGCAGTTTCTTTTCTTTTTGTCTCTTTTGCTTTTTATTTTTCTGTTCCTCTTATTTATGCTTTTTGGGAGCATAGAATATTAGATTTTTTGTTCTATTTTCATTATTTTAATGGTTATCTAGGAATCTTCTAAGCGTCTTTAATTTATCCATCTACTTTGAGTTACTAATGTACTAGACCAGTATAGTTCCATTTTTCACAAACTACTTAGAATTTACATTGTAATACTTCAGTATAGTTTTATTTACTACTCACCTGTTATTACTTATAAATCTTTTGTTATTTTATTGGTGGCTTTTGTGTTTATAGTATACATGTTTAAATTATTATAAATGTCTACCTTTAAGTGATATTATACTACCGCATGTATAATATAAGAAACTTATAGTAGTACACTTCCATTTTTTTCCCCTGTTGGCCTTCTTGATATTGTTGTCATACATTTTATTTCATGTTTTAAACTCCAGAATATATTGTTTTGGCATAAACAGCCAAACTTCTTTAAAGAGGTTTAAATCATAAGAAAATAATTTAAGGGGCACCTGGGTGGCACAGCGGTTAAGCGGCTGCCTTCGGCTCAGGGCGTGATCCCGGCGTTCTGGGATCGAGCCCCACATCAGGCTCCTCCGCTATGAGCCTGCTTCTTCCTCTCCCACTCCCCCTGCTTGTGTTCCCTCTCTCGCTGGCAGTCTCTCTCTCTCTGTCGAATAAATAAATAAAATCTTTAACAAAAAAAAAGAAAAAAGAAAAAGAAAATAATTTAAAACTAAAAATCTTAAATAAAAATAAATTTTTAAGTAAAAATAATGAGAAAATAATTTTCTTTGTTTCGAGTATCCTTCATTCTTTTATGTACATTTGTATTTTTATCTGTTACCATTTTCCTTCGGCCTGAAGAATTCCCTTTAACATTTTATGTAGTGCAGAAAGGCAAGTGATGATTTCTTTCAGCTTTTATCAATCTGAAAGGTTTATTTTTGAAATTTATTTTTGCCAGGTACAGAATCCTAAGTTGACAGGCTTTTTTTTTTCTTCTTTCTTTTATTGCCTTAACACTGTTACTTCAGTTTTTTTCCTGGCTTTATTTTACCAAAGAAATCTGACATTCTTATCTTTGTTCCTCTGCATGCAACATGTCTGTTTTTCTGTGTCGCTTTTAGGATTTTTTTTTTTTTTTAACTTTAGCACTGTTTGGGGGAGGTTTTTTTATGATGTGCCTTCATGGTTTTTTCTCCATGTCTCTTGCATTTGGGGCTCATCGAGCTTCTTGGATCTGTTTCCTTATAGTTTACAACACATTTGGGGTATTTTTGGCCAATATTTCTTCAAGTTTTCCCCTGTTTTCCTTCTCCTTATTTAAGGATTCCAATTACACATATATTAGGCCACTTATTTCCCCCCATAGCTCATTGATTCCCTCTTATTTGTTTTATTTTTTCCTTTGTATTCATTTTGGGTAGTTTCTATTTCTATGTCTTGAAGTTCACTAATCTTTTCTTCTGTAATGTCTCCTCTCCCAAAAGCCCCATCCAGTTTATTTCTCACCTCCTGCATTGTAGCTTTTAAGGCTAATAGTTTGATTTGGAGTGTGTGTGTGTGTGTGTGTGCGCGCGCACGCGTGCGCTACAAACACGTATCTTATTTATAATAAAGAGCATGTGTGTGCATACATATATACACACAAACACATATACTCTATCTCTGTGGTTAGATTTTTAAACATATAAATATATGTTCTGTCCTTTAATTCTAACATCTGTGGGAGGTTTGTGTTAGCATCAAATGATTTATTTTCCTCTTCATTTTGAGTTAGATTTTCCTGTTTCCATTCATGCCAATAATTTTTGATTGGATTCCAGTCAATGTTGATTTGACCTTGTTGAATGCTGGATATTTTTATATTTCTATAAATATTCCTAGGGTTTTTTTCTTAAACACAGTTAAGATACTTATACACAATTAGGTCCTTTTGGATCTTGCTTTTAAGATTATTGTTGGGGCCAGAGCAGTGTTTAATATAGGACTAATTATTCTACACTACTGAAGCAAGATGCTTTAATATATTCTATCCAGCATTATCCAATGAATTAGAATTTCCAGTCCAGCTTGTGGAAATATGCACTCTTCTCTCCTTGGGTGAGCACCGGGTGCTATTTCTCTTATCCTTTCTGGTTGTCTTTCTCCAGCTTTGGATATTTTCATCACTCTTATTTTCTGATTAGTACTCTACTAAGTACTTGGATACGACACCCTGTAGAACCCATCTTTGTTAAAATAAAAGTCTGTTCAGTTTTCAACACTGTATGTTTTCATTTTCGTCCTTGGACACGTTGTTTTTTAAAGTTCTGTGTACCAGAACCTGGATGGCTCAGTCGTTAGGCGTCTGCCTTCGGCTCAGGGCGTGGTCCCAGGGTTCTGGGATCAAGCCTCGCATCGGGCTCCTTACTCCGCTGGGAGCCTGCTTCTTCCTCTCCCACTCCCCCTGTTTGTGTTCCCTCTCTCACCGGCTGTCTCTTTCTCTGTCAAATAAATAAAATCTTTTAAAAAAAAAAAAGTTCTGTATACTAAATCCAACATCTGGGTAAGATTGGAATTGGTTTTTATTATCTGCTTTTTCTCTTTGGCATGGGTCACATTTTTATTTCTTTAGGTGTATAATAATTTTTCTTATGTATTGGATATTATGTTCCTTCTTAGTAGAGGTACAATTTTTCTCTGAAGAGCGTTTATTTTCATTATAGAAGGCAGTTGAATGGGTTAGACTCAGGCTCCAAATTCTTTTTTTTTTTTAAGATTTTACTTATTTATTCGACAGAGAGAGAGACAGCCAGCGAGAGAGGGAACACAAGCAGGGGGAGTGGGAGAGGAAGAAGCAGGCTTCCAGCGGAGGAGCCTGACGTGGGGCTCAATCCCAGAACATCGGGATCACGCCCTGAGCTGAAGGCAGACACTTAACGACTGAGCCACCCAGGCACCCCTCAGACTCCAAATTCTGCTTCTCTGTGATATCATTGGCTGAAATCTCCACTCAACTATTTCACCAGGAAATCTTTTGCTAACAATGAGTTAAGGCAGCTGCAGGCCTAAAATGGTGCTTAGCCATGGGCGATGTTAAAAAAGAAGCATTGTGTGAAGCTACCATGAGAAGTTGACAGTCTGCAGTCCAGAAGAGGGTTCTCACCAGAACTCAAGCATACTGGCATCCTGACCTCAGGAATGCCAGCCCAGAACTGTGAGAAATAAATTTCTGTTGTTGATAAGCCAGAAAGGGGGCGGGGGGCTGCTGCTTCCTTTAAAATACGCAGAAGCTATATGGTATAATGGTTAATAGTATGTATTTTTGTGTTTAAATTCCCACTCTGCTGATAATAATATGCTTTACTATGAGCATATTATTTAAATATCTAAGCCTCCATTTTCTATAAAATTAAGGTTGTTCAAATTATGTCAGCTATTCAGAGGAACAAATGAAGTAGTGAATGTAAAGCATTTTTCAGAGTGCCTTTGAGACAGAAAATTATTAACAGGTAGAAATTTAACCATTTTATTTGGTAGGGGAGAGACTATAGCAAGAAACAGAATATTCTAAAAAAGAGTAGATGAAAGAGTTGAATAGACAAGTAGATCTTTTAAAACTTAGGAATTCCAAGAAAAAGTGGACTTCTTTGTCTAGTTAATGTTTGTGCTTGGATTTTAATTTTAAAAAATTGCTTGCAAGGTGGGAAGCTTGAGGTGAAATTGCATATGGAATATGTAGATTCCAAGGCTACCGGGCCAGAGTGTGCAAAGTTTTAGTACTGAAGACCTCTGAGAAATAAAAGCAAGTCGGTAGCTAAAGTGAGGTCAGATTATTTATGCTTCGAATGCCTGGTGGGAGGCTTTTACAGTAATGATCATTTTAATTACTAGAGGAATGAGATACAATAAAATCACAGAATCATAGAAATTTCAGACTGGAAGTGAATATGATCTCGTTCATTTTTTTTAAACCATCAATGTTCATAAGCAGTGAAATTTTAATAGATGTGTGCTGCAGAAATGTATAGCTGCTCAATGATCCCTCAAGGTGACTCTGTCTTGGAGATTCAGCTGTTCTGCTTAAGAGAACCATCATGGAAACCTAGTACTCTCTATAGCTCTGGCTGAAAAACATTGGCCTGTTTAATCTTTGCTTATCGTAAAAATAAAAGAATTAATGTATTGAGTTGGAAAGGGACTTACCTAAGCTCAAGTAGCTATTGAATGCCAGAATAGCTAGTGTTATTTTAATTAAGTTTGGCTGAATCATTTGTTTTGGGAACATTAGCCTAATATTTCTCTAGACATTAGAGAGGATAGGGACTGAAAGACCCTCTAGGAGACACTGAAGTCATTCAGGTCGGAGAAAATATGAAACTGGAGCATGGAGTTAGCAACAGATGTAGAGAGTGGATGCAATGCAGATTTTTAAACCACGTCAAAGAAAATTTCCAGTGCATCTTCCTTCCTTTCCTCTGTCTTTCCCATATCCAGCAAGTATTCATTTTTGCACGCACTAAGTTCTAGGTCCAGTTCTGTCTTCATATTACCCAGTGGGGCTTATGTTCTTACGAGGGGAAGGAGCCAGAAAACAAGTGAAATATTCATGTCAAATACAAAGTAGTTAGGTGGCAGTAAGTGCAAAGGAGAAAAACCAGCAAGAGAGAGGATAGGGAATATTTGAGTTGGGGTGAGTAAGAATGGTTGTCATTTTAGATACAGTGGCCAGGATGGGGCTTGCTGAGAAGATGGATATTTGAGTGAAGACTTAAAGGTTGAGAGATTAAGCAGTGGAGCTGTCTGAGAGAGCATTGTAGGCAGAAGGCACAGCATATATGAACAATGTGCGAAGGCAAGAGCATGCCTGGTCTGCCTGAGGAATAGCTAGGAAGTCAGTGTAACTGGGTAAGCCAAAGGAACAGTGTTTGATGAATTCAAAGAGATAAGAGCAGGCAGATCATGTAATTTTGTAAGCCGTTATGAGAACTTTGACCTTTTATTCATTGATTGTGAGGAATGAGAGCTAGGAAGGTGTGCTGGGGAGAAAATGAGTTTGAAATACAGAAAGATGCTTTGGGCACAGTGAATTTGAAGAGAGACCTCTGAGGTTAGCTAATCTGCTGGTCATAGTAAATGTATATATGAGCTTGTGTTAGAGGCCAATTTAGAGATGTGGACCAGAGAGCCTCAGGACTAGAGAGAAAAGTTCGAGTGCAAATAGATTGGCTCTTTATGGAAGAATTTGGGAATGACTTGTTTAGCCAAAAAAGAAGGACTTCAGAGATAAAATTGGAAGGTTTCAACCAGGAAGAGGCTGATTGTCTTGTGCTAAGTCGGTAAAGAAGACTTACAGAAGGCAGAGAGCCGTATCCCCAATACCACTGACACCATTATTCACAGCTGGCACCTTTAGGTTTAATGGACTAAAACTAGTTGGTAATCAGAATTTACAAAGAAGAAACAGAATGATGTCACCGTATATTTTGCGTAGCAGTTATTTGACTTCCAGAGTTTCTTCATATCTTATTGGAGCTTGGTTGGTGACACATACACAACATGCATTTTTTAATTTGTCTAATGAAGAAACTGCAGTTACTTAAACTTACAGCAAGCATTCAGTTGGTTAGTAGCAGATGAAAACCTAAGCCCAAAGCCCAGTTCTCCCATCTTCTGGGGTGTTAAACCTGGAAGAGCCCTGAAATTTGCTATCACAAAATCCTTTCATTTTACGTACAAGAATTGAGGCTGGAGACTTGGATTGTCTTGGCATGGACACATAGCTCCTCTGTGACCGAATGGGGATTAGAAATTAGAGAATGCTAATTATTGCAGGCCTAATGAGTTCCTGCCTAGCTCCGTAGAGTAGCTTTACGTTGATCTCGTTCAATCCTTAAAGCAACATTATGAGCTTGGTAAAACCATCTTCATTTAAGAACCAAGGAAACTAAAGCTGAAAAGCGATAAATAATTTGCAACTAGGCATTAACAGAGCCAAGACTCAAACTCAAGTATATCAGACCACAAAGCTTTGTCTCATTCCAATACAAAACTCCTCCCACCTCTTTAACTGTCTATGATTTGTGATTGGTGCTGAGCTGTTGTTCTTGTTTGCTCGTTTTTATTTGTAGAGATTGTGTCTTCCTGACTTCTGACCTCTGCAGTCTTCCCCTTAATATGGAAAGGGGTCTATCAGAAACAATTAGGAAATTTAGCTGCAGCAATAAAGCGGCCTCAAACTGTGGTTCCTCAGTAAGACAGAAACGTACTTCCACTCATGGAAACAGTGGAAAAGACAAGATTCAGGTCTGCTCCCCACTCTACGTAGTCATGCGGGCTCTACCATTTTTAGGATGTGGCTTTCAAGTTTTCCCTGTACCGTAGCCTCCAATGGGCAGGTGAAATAGCATGGAGGTTCATGTAAGACATTTGTGCGGGCTTATATGAAATTACAATATTTCTAGCTCCAGAGCTAGAACTCCGTCACTGGGGCTCACTCATCTGCAAAGGAGGTGTCCTCACGACACACCCTTGGGTGCCCAAGGAAAAGGGGAGTTGAAAGAGCTAGGCTGTTTCTATCACACAGTCTCTCTGTTTCACTAATTTATCTTTTTATTTTCCCTTACACATTCTGATGCATGCTATATGCTCAGGGAAATCCTGGAATTCAGCAAATGTTAAATAATCATCAGCTCTGTGTTTACTATATTTTTGGTACTTTATGTTACTGATTCCACTTAAATTCATGTGACTTTTTGGGGGGAGAGAACCCATGTTTTTATGTGGTGTATATTACAGACTCATAGATTCTATTCCCCAGTGTTTTGCAATGTGACAGTTATCTCAAACTCCACATGAATATTTTTAAGGATCCAGAAATTACCTTTGTCCTAACCAGTTTCTTGATTACAAGTTAATATTAATTTTTGTCCTGTTTTCTGCTTTTAATTTTTTAAATTTTTTATTTTTTTTTTCAATTCTTATTTAAATTCTAGGTAACATATAGTGTAATATTGGTTTCAGGAGTAGAATTTAGTGATTCATCACTTACATGTAACATCCAGTGCTCATTGCAACAAGTGCCCTCCTTAATACCCATCATCTATTTAGCCCATCCCCCACCCATCTCCCTCCATCAACCCTCAGTTTGTTCTCTATTGTTAAGAGTCTCTCACTGGGGCGCCTGGGTGGCTTAGTTGTTAAGCGTCTGCCTTCGGCTCAGGGCATGATCCTGGCATTCTGGGATCGAGCCCCACATCGGGCTCCTCCACTGGGAGCCTGCTTCTTCCTCTTTTACTCCTCGTGCTTGTGTTCCCTCTCTCGCTGGCTGTCTGTCAAATAAATAAATAAAATCTTTTAAAAAAAAAAGTCTCTCATGGTTTGCTTCTCTCCCTCATTTTTTTCTCTTCCCATATATTCATCTGTTTTGTTTCTTAAATTCCACATATAAGTGAAATCATATAATATTTGTCTTTCTTTGACGTATTTTGCTTAGCATAATACACTCGAACTCCATCTACTGTCTTCTGTTTTGTTTTGTTTTAGCAGCATATAGAGTTAAAAGTTAATATTCTGCACAACAGGAAAAATAGAACAGATTGTGCTTATGAGTCTTTTGTTCATTAATCCTATAAAATTTGATTTTATTTTCCCAAAATCTACAGATGAGAAAACAAAGATTTGAAAAAAGCTATACAATATATGTGTGTTGGTGAGCAGGAATTTGAAGTCTTGTCTGTCTCCACAGTCCATGTTCTGTTAACCATGGTTACTTTTTTACATCGCAGTTTGCCCTCATAGACTGTAAGTGCCTGGAGCACAGGGACATTTTCTTTTCATCTCTGTATCACACGTTGTGATACAGCATTTCCTATATGTGTGCTCAATAAAGTTTTGTCCGGTGAATGAAAGTATCAAAATTTTTCCGATGACTCAACTTCCTCACTGTTCAAATCCTTAGAAAAGATAAAATCCGGGGCACCTGGGTGGCTCAGTTGGTTAAGTGCCTGACTCTTGATTTCAGCTTAGGTCATGATCTCAGGGCTGTGAGATCAAGACCCATGTCAGGCTCTGCACAGGGTGTGGAGCCTGCTTAGGATTCTGTCTCTCCTTCTTCCTGCTGCTTGTGCATGCTATCTCTCTCTCTCTCTCTCTCTCTCTCTCTCTCTCTCAACAAAACAAAACAACATTAAATCTAACTGCTTCTTGAGCCTCTACCTCACTGTGGACTTTAACCCATTAAAATGATACACAATACTATATCCTTGAAAATAAGCTTTGAGATAAACTTTATTGATTTTATGAATTTTCAAATAGCATATCTGAGACAGAAAAGATCAGACAAAGGAAGAGATTCATCTAACTCAAGAGACAAGAATTTTGCAAGAATCCAAGGATCTGTTTGCAAATGGCTTTTAATAGTAAATTCATTGTACATTCCAAATAGGATTAAATGTGTTCCTTAGGACACATGCTATGGAAAACCAGTCATCTGGTTTTCATTGTGATAAAAAATCTCAAGGTACAGGTAGGATTGTTCATTGAAGGCAGGTAGAGCTGTGGGTCTTCTTGTTGCCTATTCCACCTTAAAAATCTCTGAAAATTAGGCATGGCAACAAAGTACTAACTAGAAACTACATGTTTTCTTTTCAAGGTAAATGACATATAAAGCTTAAACTAACCCCATTTTATTATTTTTGTGAATTGATATTGTATCTTTGTGATTTGCAAACAGCCGGAAATCTTTGAATCTCTATTGCGGCACTTTTTCATTGGTCCTTTCATTCAGTCCATTGTCACTTATTTTTGCATTCATGTTCACACACTTTTATTGGATACCTTCGTATTACTTGATAATCACTTACTATCACTAGAAATATAAATCTAAGATGATGTCTCTGTTCTTGGGGAAATTTGCATTTGAGTGATGGACATAATCGGGGGATTACGGTGATAGAGCAAGATATGTGCTTAAATAGATGCGCACATATACACTGAGCCACTAGGGGAGGGAGGACCTGTGGGTCTGGAGGAGTTGGAGAAGGTGATACTGGCCGGGGTTTAAAGGATGCTTGTATACACCTCCTCTGCTTGGTCATGAGTGCTTGTATTTCTGGAACCGTATCTTCTGCATCTGCCACAGCACAAATAGCCTCTTTAGCATGTCATGTTTTCAGCTCAACAGATATTAGAGAATTGAAGAAATGCTGTATATTTGTGTAAATCTACCTTTCTTCGTTTGTCGACAAGATGATTTGATAGAGTAGTGACAGATACAATTTCTACCTAGTTCTGAACTTAGTTTTGCAGTTTGTTACCTGTGTGACCTAGGCTATAATGTGAGCTATTCGTAGCAGACACTTGGCACTGAGGATACAGAAATAAATACTGTAGGTTCCACTTTTAAGAATTCCCCATCATCTGTTGTTTCCTCTGCCACATCTTCAGATCTGTGCTGGATTAAACAAAATTTAAATGAATTCTGGGACTTGTTGGAGGAAGGAAAAAATGATATATATTTTTTGCTTGTTTCCTTTGGAATGAGTAACACATTGTGTGATGCAGCCAGGCTTTTGGTTTGCGAGGTGGCCTCTGTACGTGCAGGGCAAGGAGAGGCAGAAGAAGGAAGCAAACCACTGCAGGTTAGTAGGAGGCAGGTATAATACACAAAGGAATTCAACGTACAAGGCTCGTCTTGAGAAGCTGCAAGATGAGCAGATCTCCACACCCATCTACCAGAATCTTCTAAGTTTATATAGAGGCCTTCACTGGGTTCAGTCATGTATGCTGTCCAGATGGTCTCAACAACACATTGCTTTCTGAAGGCTGTGTCCTTGAAAACAGCTCTGCCTGTGGGAACTGTGGGCAGAATGTATATTCCAAGTGTAGGGGAAGGGCTAAGGAGCCTCTGATTACCTGGGTCCAGCTTTCTGGTCAACCTGCAGTTATGTCCTGTCAATGACCTTCCCTAACACGGGCTCACTGTAATTCATGAGAATTCATTGAGAGAGTGTTGGATTCCATAGTGAACTTGCTGAGACCAAGGCATCTGTCTTGTTTGTTTGTCTGTGGCAAGTGCTGACTGGGAGACACAAATCTCTGAAGACAAAGGCAGCCACAACCCATTTATAATTTTTAAAGTCCCCAAAATGTCACTGAAAAGTCTAAGTGTTTTCTGTATTTGGGTTTGTGGTGGTTGCTTTTAATGCTACTGTGACTGTGTAGAAGAAATGGCCAGTATTATGAACACAAAATGTGAGCACCTCTCAACTGTAGTCTGGGTGCATATAAAAATGAAAATTTTGGCTTCAGTTGTAGACCTTACAGAACAAATGTGCAGCTTTGTTACCAGGTGCTGGTATGTGAGGAGTCCTGGTTATTCCCAGTGAGTTGCCAGAATCCGCTATAGGCAGTGCATCTCCCAGGCAAAGGACATCTCCACTACTTTTCTCATTTTTGTTGCAAGCCAGGGAGGGATTCCCTGGTGTCTCTGGGGTATAACGGCTTCTCCAGAAGCTTTGGAAATCAGGGTTTTAGATAGAATTTGTTGCTGCTCCATTTCAGAGAGTTGTCTTTCAGCCTCACGTGGAGAAGCTGTCTCTGAAAATCAGTCTTCTCATTACACTTGTTTCTCTTGCTGACCTGTATTTAAAAATACTGAATTGATTCCATAAGCTAGGGCCAGCTCTTCCTATCTGTGAGACATAGTCTCAAGTTACCTATTTTAATTTTTGAAATTTTAAGTGATCCAAGTTGTGTCCCACAAAATCACACATCTGTAAAATTTCAAAAATTATAATATAGATGTTTAAAATTCATTTTCTGGGAATTTATAATACCTGCACAGACAACCTGACTGCAATAGCTGAAGGCACCCCTGGGTCCTGTGGGCTTATTACATTTAGAAACCTAAGGGATGTGATTGGAGTCTGGGAAGATAGCTGAAGTAAGAGGACCCTAATCTCACCTTGTCTCATGGATACAACTAAATAACACATCAGCATAAATAACCCAAAAAAATGACCCAAAGACTGGCAGAACAAACATAACGACCAAAGGCAGAGACTAGGGCACGTAGAAGAAGGTAGAAAGCATGGAGATACAGCTTGAGAGCAAAATGGACCTTAGCTGTCTGTGGTCCAGAGGGAGGATGGGTCTTTGAGAAGGATGAGAAACAGGCTGTCACACCAGGGAACCCATATGGGGAAGACATTTGGCTTTGACAGTGAAGGGGGCTGAATTTTGTGAGTTCTTACAAGTGGGACTTAAAGCCTGGAATTTTAAAAATCAGCAAGTTCCATTTTGGAATAGTCCAGAAGGCTTTAGCAGGCTGAGTCCCCACCCTTAAAGAGATAGTACAACAAAGAGCCAGCAGAGATATAGCATAGAAATAGCAGTAGGGACACACTGGAGGAAGAACGATTTACTCATCTCAGAGCCTGTCCCAAAGAAGCGTGGTTCACAGGGAGACCCCCTCCAGGAACAAAGGAGCTGGCATGTGCTATTTCACTCCCTTGCCCTTCAGCATAAACACAGGACCACGTGCAGGAACCAGGATGGCACCAACACTCACTACCCAACATGCTTACACCAAGACCTGCCCCCAACACTTGGGCGGATCTGCTCTTTCAACTAAACCTTTCCTCAGTCCCAGCATTACAGCTCCCAGAAGACATATACAGACATCACCAGTACCCCATCTCCTGACCAGCATCTTTTGCAGGGCTTCATTTCTGGCAGCGGTGGTGGCAGGTTGCATTTCTCAAGCAGACCAGTACATACCTTGTTAAAAATGTGCCCCACCAAGCCAGGGACTAGACACTGCCCATAACAGGAAAAAAGAGCCTCCATGGACAACTGGACTGAAGGAAAAAGAGGCCAGGACTACAGCAAGGCACACACAACACACATTAGAGACACCCATGAAGCACCAGATCCTGAGGAACAAGGTACACTGCACTGCAGGGCACTGTAGGACCTCTTCTTCATAAGTCCATTACTATCAAGACAAGATGTAGCTGACTTTCCTAACATACAGAAACAGATACAGAGAGTTAGACAAAATGAGAAGGCAGAGGAATATTTCCCAAATAAAATAATAGTACCAAACCACAGCAAGAGACCTAAGTGAAACAGAGATAAGTAATAATTAATATGCCTGATAGTTTAAAATAATGATCATAAAGATACTCTTGGACTTGAGAAAAGAGTGGAGGATGTCAGTGAGACATTTAACAAAGAGACAAAGAAAGAACCAATCAGAGATAACACAATAAATGAAATTTGATAGTACAGTTGATGGAATAAATAGCAGGCTAATGGAATCAGAAGAATGAATTAATGATTTGAAAGACAGAGTAATGGAAAGTAATCAAGCTAAGCAAATGAGAGGGAAAAAATTATGCAAACTGAGAATAGCCTTAGTGAACTCAGTGACTCCATCAAGTGAAATAGCATTTGTACTATATGGATCCCAGAAGAAGAAGAGAAAGAAAGGGGGGCAGAAAATTTACTTGAAGAAATAATAGCTGAAAACTTCCCAAATCTGGGGAAGGAAACAGATATCCATATCCAGGAGGCACAGAGATCCCCCCAAAAAAATCAGCACAAAGAGGTCCCCAGTAAGACACATATTAATTAGAATGGCAAAAAGTAGTGATAAAGAAAAACTTTGAGAAACAGCAAGAGAAAAGAAGTTACATACAAGGGAAATCCCATAAGTTTTTCAGCTGATTTTTCAGAGAAATTTTGCAAGCCAGAAGGGAGTGGCATGATATATTCAAAGTGCTAAAAGGGAAATATCTGCCAAGAATACCTGTCCAGCAAGGCTATCAATCAGAATAGAAGTAGAGAGAGTTTCTGAGACAAAAACTAAAGAAAGACACCTGCAGATTGAAAGTTAGGGGATGGAGAACATCTATCATACAAATGGTTGGCGAAAGAAAGCAGGGATAGCAGTACTTCTATCAGACAAAATAGACTTTAAAACAAAGACTATAACAAGTGACAAAGGACACTGTGTGATTTAAAAAAAGGGTCAATCCAACAAGAAAATAAACAATTGTAAATATTTAAACATGGGAGCACCCAAATACATAAAGCAGCTAATAACAAACATAAAGGAAGTAATCCACAGTAACACAATAATAGTAGTGGACTTTAACACCCCACCGACATTGATGGACAGATCATCCGAAGAGAAAACCAACAATGAAATAGTAGCTTTGAATGACACACTGGAACAGATGGTTTTAACAGATATATTCAGAACATTCCATTCCTAAAACAACAGAATGCACATTCTTTTAAAGTACACATGAATATTCTCCAGAATACATCACATATAAGGCCATGAAACAAGTCTCAACAAATTCAAAAAGATCGAAGTCATACTATGCATCTTTTCTGACCACACTGTTATGAAACTAGAATTCAAGCATAAGAAAAATTCTGGAAAGAGCACCACACTGAGATTAAACAGTATGCTACTGAACAGTGAATGGGTCAACTAGAAAATAAAAAAAGAAATTAACAAATACATGGAAACAAATGAAAATGAAAACACAATGGTCCACACTCTTTAGGATGCAGCAAAAGCAGTTCTGAGAGGGAAGTTTATAGCAATATCTGAAGAAACAAGAAAAATACCAAATAAAAAAAAATCTAACTTTGTATATAAAGGAGCTAGAAAAAAAAGAACAAATAAAACCTAAAACTAGCAGAAGAAAGGAAATAAAGATTAGAGCAGAAATAAATGAAGAAGAAACTGAAAAACAGTAGAACAAATCAATGAAGCCAGGAGCTGGTTCTTTGAAAGGATCAACAAAATTGATAAACATCTGGCCAGACTCATCCAGAAAGAGAGAGGGGGGGGAACCCAGATAAATAAAATCACAATGAAAAAGGAGCAATACCACCCCACCCCACAGATATATAAACCATTATAAGAGAATATTATGAAAAATTATATTCCAACAAATTGGACAACCTAGAAGAAATGTCTAAGTTCCTAGAAATGAATAATCTAACAAAACAGAAGCAGGAAGAAATAGAAAATTTGAACAGGCCAAATACCAGCAATGAAATGGAATCAATAATTTAAAAAAACTGCCAACAAACAAAAGTCCAGGACCAGACGGCTGAACAGGTGAATTCTACCAAACATTTAAAGAAGAGTTAATACCTATTCTTCTCAAATGATTCCTAAAAATAGAAGGGGAAGGAAAGCTGCCAAATTCATTCTATGAGGCCAATATCACCCTGATATGAAAACCAGATAAAGTCAAAACAATAAGAGAACTATAGGCCAATATCACTGATGAACAGAGGTGCAAAAATTCTCAACAAAATACTAGAAAACCAAATCCAACAATACATTTAAAAAAAAATCATTCACCATGATCAAGTGAGATTTATTCCTGGGATGCAAGTCCAGTTGAACATTTGCAAATCAATGTGATACATCACATCAATAAGAGAAAGGATAACCACAAGGTCATTTCAATAGATGCAGAAAAAGCAGTTGATGAAGTACAACATCCATTCAGGATAAAAACCCTCAACAGAGTAAGTTTAGAGGGAACAAACCTCAACATAATAAAGGCCTTGTATGTAAAACCCACAACAAACATCATACTCAATGGGAAAAATTGAGAGCCTTTCCCCTAAGGTAAGGATCAAGAGAGGATGTCCATTCTCACCACTTTTATTCAGTATAGTACTGGAAATCTCAGTGACAGCAATTAGACAACAAAAAGAAATAAAAGGCCTCCACATAGTAAGGAAGAAGTAAAACTTCCACTATTTGCAGATGACATGATTCTCTATATGGAAAACCCTAAAGACTCGACCATAGAACTACTCGAACTGATAAATGAATTCACTAAAGTTGCAGGGTACAAAATTAGAGTACACAAATCTCTTGCATTCCTATTTACTAATAATGAAACAGCAGACAATGAAATGAGGAAAACAACCCCATTTACAGTTGCACCAAAAATAATATCTAGGAATAAACTTGTTCAATGAGGTGAAAGACTTAACTCTGAAAACTGTAGAACACTGATGAAAAAAAGTGAAGACGACACAAACAAATGGAAAGGTATCTCATGCTCACGGATTAGAAGAAAAAATATTGTTAAAAATGTCTATACTACCCAAAGTAACCTATAGATTTAAAGGGGTCCCTACCAAAATACCAATAGCATTTTTCACAGAACTGGAACAAACAATCCTAACATTTGTATGGAACCACAAAAGACCAAAATAGCCAAAGCAATCTTTAAAAAGAAAAGCGGGTGCCTGGGTGGCACAGTCAGTTAAGCATATAACCCTTGATTTCAGCTCAGGTCATGATCTTAGGGTCATGAGATCAAGCCCCACGCTGGGCTCCACACTCAGTGCAGAGTCTGCTTGAGTTTCTCTCTCCCTCTCCCTTTGCTCCTCCCCTCCATGCACTCTCTAAAATAAATGTCTTTAAAAAAAAAAAGAAAAGAAAATCAAAACTGGGAGGTATCACAATTGCAGAATTCAAATTGTATTACAAAGCTGCAGTAGTCAAAACAGTATAGCACTGGCATAAAAACAGACACGTAGATCAATGGAACAGAAAAGAAAACCGAGAAATGAACCCACACTATATGGTCAATTAAGTTTTGACAAAGGTGGAAAGAATATACAATGGGAGAATCTCTTCAACAAATGTTGCTGGAAACTACATGGAAAAGAATGAACGTGGACAACTTTTTTACACCATGCACAAAAATAAACTCAAAGTGGATTAAGAACCTAAATGTGAAACTTGAAGCTATGAAAATCCTAGAAATGAACAGAGGCATTAATATCTCTGACATTGACCATAGCAACATTTTTCTAGATATGTCTCCTGAGATAAGGGAGTTAAAAGCAAAAATAAACTATTGGGACCACTTCAAAATAAAAGTTTCTGCACAATGAAGGAAACAATCAACAAAACTGAAAGGGCACCTATGGAGTGGGAGAAGGTATTTGCAAATGACATATCCATTAAAGGGTTAGTATCTAATATGTATAAAGAAATGATACAGGGGCACCTGGGTGACTCAGTCCGTTAAGCATCTGCCTTCAGCTCAGGTCATGATCCCAGGGTCCTGGGATCAAGCCCCACATAGGGCTCCCTGCACAGTGGGGAGTCTGCTTCTCTCTCTCCCTCTGCTGCTCCCTCTGCTTGTGTTTTCTCTCACTGTCTGTCAAATAGATAAATAAAATCTTAAAAAAAAAACCTGATACAACTCAACACCCAAAACACAATCCAATTAAAAAATAGGCAAAAGACACGAACAGACATTTCTCCAAAGAAGACATACAAATGACAAATGAAAGACTCATGATGAGATGCTCATATCACTCATCATCAGGGAAATGCAAATTAAAACCATAATGAAATATCACCTCATACCTGTCTGAGTGGCTCAAATCAAAAACACAAGAAACAAGTATTGGTGAAGATGTGCAGACAAAGGAACCCTAATGCACTATTGGTCGGAATGCAAAGTGGTGCAGCCACTGTGGAAAACACTATGGAGATGCCCCAAAAAGTTAAAAATAGAACTACCCTCTGATCCAGTAATCACTGTACTGGGTATTTACCCCCAAAACACAAAAGCACTACTTTGAAGGGTGTATGTATCCCTTGCATATACCCCTATGTTTATTGCAGCATTATTTACTATAGTCAGATGCTGGAAATAGCCCAAGTATATGACGGATGAGTGGACAAAGAATATATATATATATAAATGATAAAACCCTCAACAAAGTAAGTTTAGAGGGCACACACATACACACACATATATTCATATATGGGATATTATTCAGCCATAGGATGAAATCTTGCCATATGCAATGACATGGTTGGAGCTAGAGAGTATAATGCTAAGCAAAATAAGTCTGTCAGAGAAAGACAAATACCATATGATCTCACTCATATATGGAATTTAAGAAACAAAACAGATGAGTAAGCAAAAAAATAGACAAACCAAGAAACAGATTCTTATCTATAGAAAATAAACTGATGGTTATTAGAGGGGATGTGGGGGGGGCGGGTTAAATAAGTGATAGGGATTAAATAGAATACTTATCCTAATGAGTACTGAGTCATGTATAGAATTGTTGAATCACTCTATTGTACACATGAAACTAATATGTTGTATATTAACGATACTGAAATTAAAATTAAACATTTAAAAATTAAAATCTTAATTTAAAAAACCCTAAGGGATGCTATGTGTTAAAGAATTATATGGGCTGAATGATAATAAGTCATAAAGGAAGAAACCACAATGAGATACCACCTTACACCAGTTAGAATGTCTAAAATTATCAAGACAGGGAACAACAAATGTTGGTGAGGATGCGGAGAAAGGGGAACCCCCTTACACCGTGGGTGGGAATGCAAGCTGGTGCAGCCACACTGCAAAACAGTATGGAGGTTCCTCAGACATTAAAAGTCGAACTACCCTGCGACCCAGCAATTGCACTACTAGGTATTTATCCCAAAGATACAGATGTAGTGAAAAGAAGGGACACGTGCACTCCAATGTTCACAGCAACAATGTCCACAATAGCCAAACTGTGGAAGGAGCTGAGGTGTCCTTCAATAGCTGAATGGATAAAGATGTGGTTCATATATACAGTGGAATATTAGTCATCAGAAAGGATGAATACCCACCATTTGCCTCGACATGGATGGAACTGGAGAGTATTATGCTAAGTGAAGTAAGTCAAGCAGAGAAAGACAATTATCATACGGTTTCACTCATCTTTGAAATATAAGGAATAGCACGGAGGACCATAGGGGAAGGGAAGGAAAACCGAATGGGAAGAAATCAGAGAGGGAGACAAACCATGAGAGACTCTGGACTCCGGGAAATGAACTGAAGGTTACAGAAGGGAGGGGGATGGGAGGAAGGGGTAACTGGGTGATGGGTATTAAGGGGAGGGCACGTGATGTGATGAGCACTGGGTGTTATATGCAACTAGTGAATCGTTGAACACTACATCAGAAACTACTGATGTACTATATGTTGGCTAATTGAACATGAAAAAAAAAGAAAAAATAAGAAGATGGCAGTTGGCAGGAAAAAAACGGAAGGGAGGGAGGAAGGAAGGAAAAGAAAATTTTAAAAAGCTGGATTTGCCCAGTATAAAGAGCTACACTTTTTCTCTCCTTACTTGGCTGGAATGCCATGAGATGAGACTGACGGGTTGCAAACTACATTCACCGCCCTGTGCACACCTTAGGACATGTCAAGGTAATAGAACAACTGGTAGCTGATTGCCCCTGAGCCAATGGCTACAGCAGGGCACTGCTGAAAAAGACTCCAAATGTGTTTTATTCATTATGTGTTATATCCCAATATTAATTAGATTCCTATTTGTTGAAGACTGGCATAGTTCAGATATTTCCAGGAGAAGAAGAAAAAGATTTCTAGCCAACAAAGGCTATATTCCAAGAACCAATTACACGGAGAGATTCTCTAAGAATGAGCTGACCCTGGCATAACATTTGACAGCTTGTCTTCCTGCAGTGGTGTCAACTGCTTCAGCTCAGAGGCAGGCCTTTGGGCTAGAGAATCTAAGCCTGATCTAGGCATTTGCTTATGCTAAAGAGTCAGATCCTAGAGCAAACAAAGCCCAGAATGTGACCTTTCATCAGGAACGACTGAAGACTGAGGTTCTCTGATTGCCCATCATAAATCAAGTCCTTAAGCTTGGAAAGAATTAGAACAGTAGTTCCACAACTATGCTCCCCAAAATGGTCTCACAGGACTAATCCATCCCTCAGCCAAATACATTTGGGAAACAGTGCATATTATTCTCCTCCCTAAGTTTTGCAGGGCGTATGAATATGATAAGTCTCTTTGATAGTGCAGTATAAAGAAACCAGTTCAGCACACTCTTCAACCCAGTTTCCCAAGCTTATTCATTCATAGAGGTTATCAAAGAATAGCAAATAATATCTGGAATTACTATTTTGGAAACAGTGAATCCAAAAAAGTTCCTGTATACTCAATACCAAAAGTGTGCCAGACATCAGTTTACTCTTTGGTTAGGCAGAAGCCAACACATTTGTAGTTAGAATGTCTTCCTGACCGTCAGCTCTCGTTTGTTATTCAGTATATGAGAACGCATCCATAGCTTTCCATTGGTTTGGATTCTGGAAAAAAATGGGATTTGATTCTTCCTGTAACTTCCATTTCAGGTGACTAACCACTTTTAACTGATCTGTTGACATGAGCATGGTTTAGGTGTTCACTGAAAGGTTAGTGTCAAAAGAAATTAATGTCCTGGTGGGCTTGTGTTTTTCTCTGAGGCAGATATTGATGAATGCACAGAGGGAATCATTGAGTGCCACAACCATTCCCGCTGCGTTAACCTGCCAGGGTGGTACCACTGTGAGTGCAGAAGCGGTTTCCATGACGATGGGACCTATTCACTGTCCGGGGAGTCTTGTGTTGGTAAGCAGCTTTTAGCCATGCCCTCCATCCTTCTGGCCCTTTGCAGGAGGGGCAGCCTGCTTTGGCACTCTCGTCAGTTCCCAGTGTTAAAATATGACCCCTCACGGGCTAAACTCATCAGTTTTCAAATTTCCTCCCTCAACAATTCAAGCAGGAGGCCAGGGATTATGCAGCGTGGGGTTTTTGGATTTTTATATGGAAACTGGGGCAGTCAGAGTTTCAAAGCCTTGGTCTGTGTGCTATGGTTTCTGGTTCTTTTGAAGTAAAACCATGGTGGCTTGCTAAAATTTTTAACAGTTTGAGAAACAAGTGGGAGAAGAAATACTGGTGGACTGAGAAAGTTAAGGTTAAATACCAACCTTTGTACGGAAAAAGGCAAAGCACCTCTTTGAGTCTTTGTCGGTGAAAGGGTAAAAATGGGATAATAATATATGTGTGTTGCTAGGATTAAATGGGATGCCACACATTTAGAGATTGTAAGCTTTCCGTTGTTGGCGCAAACGTAATAGAGGTACATTAACCTTATTATTGTTATTACCACCATCATCCTTACAAAGTCTCCTTTAATCACTGTTCTGCTTGAGGTTCTGTTAAATGCTGAACATAGGAAGCTAGCAGGTGGAGTTTTTTACCTTTAAGACCCTACAGCTTTCATGACATCCAAACAACTGATCAAACCTGGCATTGTTTCCATGAGAAGCTTAGCCAATGCACTTACATCATGTTCTGTGAACTCAACTAAATTCTTCATGCAGGTTTGGACAGACCTATAGGGCAAGCCTTCTGACCTTGCGTTCAGACTGCTGAATTAGAAAATGGGAATGTGATTTTGAAAATTCATTGTCTCTGCTCATTGCATATATATATATTTTCTGAAGGTTGCTACTGAGATCCACCTAGTGTTTTTCCAACATCCCCCTTAGGTTGGTTTAAAGTAAAGATAAATCAGGGAACAGTGGGCACACAGCATGAACTGTCCACCACTCCTGTTGAGAAGCATGCAGTATAGTTGTTAAAAGCATGGATCCTGGGGCGCCTGGGTGGCACAGCGGTTAATCGTCTGCCTTCGGCTCAGGGCGTGATCCCGGCGTTACGGGATCGAGTCCCACATCAGGCTCTTCTGCTATGAGCCTGCTTCTTCCTCTCCCACTCCCCCTGCTTGTGTTCCCTCTCTCACTGGCTGTCTCTCTCTGTCGAATAAATAAATAAAATATTTAAAAAAAATAAAAATAAAAGCATGGATCCTGGAGCTAAACTCCCTGCTGTCAAATTCCAGTTCTTTCATTTCTAAATAGGTTCCCTGTGGCAAGATCTTATCTAGACCATACCTCACTTATCCATCTGTAAAATGGAACTGTTGCTATCTAGGTCATATGAGCGTTGTGAGAATTAATTGAATTGACACCTGTTAATGTTCAGTAAATGTTATCATTATCTTCAGTGTCCCTGCATATTCAGCACTCTGCCCTATCCATCGTTTCTTTTATTCTTTTTGTTTGTTTATTTTAGGGAGAGAGAGTGCGTGAGCTGGGAGGGTAGGGGGTGGGATGGGGGGCGGTGCAGAGGGAGAGAGTTTCAAGCAGACTGAGCTCGGAGCCCCACTTGGGGCTGGATCTCATGACCCTGAGATCATGACCTGAGCGTAAACCAAGAGTCGGTCAGATGCTTAACTGACTGAGCCACCAAGGCACCCCTCTTTTATTCTTTAAATAATGATTTGTAACCATAGGGACAGGTTTGCAGTTATCCTGGGTCTTCAGATACTTCCTTTACAAATGGCCAAGAAGCTCTGTAGGTGTGCAGCTCAGTGTAAACAGATGTTACATGAATAGGAATACATAGAATGGCAGTTGTGATTGAGGAATGGACATAGAATATTGGCCTTATGTGGTATTACATTGTGGCACTAAAAATAAAAATCTCATTTTTAAACACTGTATTTGATCTCATTAAATGGGTGACTCAGCTTTTTATTGCATGAAGGATCTTAGAGATTACCTCGTTAAACCAATTTTATAACTGCCTGGACCCGCCATGCTCTCGTACTCTTAGATGCCTTTGCCCATGCTGTCCCCTCTGGCTGGAATGGAACAGAACTCTGAATCAAAGATGACCCTCTCTTTTCCTTGATCATCCTGATTCACATGGGAATTTCTGATCTTTTTCCTAATTTCGGCTCATGTTCCACCAGGCCCCCACGAGGCATTTTTGGATGTTTTCATAGGAGTCATCACTCCTGTCCTCTGCTAACTCCAATTTTCTCCTGCTGTATGTTTCTCTGGCTTGTACCATGGAAACTTGTACCGCTGTACAGTTCATTTGCTCTCCAACTAGACTGTGAGTGTGAAATGGACTTTATTCTTCTGTCTCTCCAATAAGACCCTTTGGTAGTTGCTGTTTAGTCAATGAGAAAAATGCAACCACTTCATTGGCTTGATAAAGAAATTCAGTCTCAGAAAGGGTGACAGCTTGTTCCCAGCCATATAGTTGGTTTGATACGAGTTGAGACTCAAGCCAAAGTCAAGGGTGACTCTGCATCCCAAGTATCTGGTGCAGTTTCCGTTTACCTGTTCTGATGTAATTATCCACAGCACCCTGCCACTCTCATAAATGTCCCCCTTTGGATGAAAGATGTCCTGGTCACCTCACCTGCAGATATTTCTCTGCCATGTGGAGTGGTCTGCCTGGGAGATCGAATTTGCTGCCCTCTGTGAAGAAGGACTGTCTTCTTCCATGAACGGGTCCCTGGTCTGCACAGGAAAACTATAGCAAATTGGATTCTTTGGCAAGACAATAGAGTTGTTTTTATTAGTGGCATTTTTAATTAGAGTAATTGTTAATCCGAATGCCCCTTCATTTCCACACTTTTGGAGATATCTTTGTGAATGGGTCTTAATAAGAATAGAAATCTGGCCATTCTCCAGTTTTTCTTTGGTAGTTGAGAGCACTCTTAGTTCAGAATATTTCATGGTGCAACAGATATATATGTCACATCATGTCATTTTCTTATGACAGTGCCTTCTAATGCCTTCCCATTGAAGGAAAATAAAATTCTGACTTCTTCATGTGGCCTTCAAGGCTTTAGGTGATATTGCCTCTACCTGCTCCTTGGACTTCACTCCTACAGATGCTCACCTTTTTAATCTTTTCATGCCTTGAACATGGCAATGAATTCACCCCATTTCGGAGCTTTTGCCTTTGCTGTTCTGTCTGGAACACCCAAGGCCTGTCTTGTTACAATGCCTATCTTCTTTCTTTATATAAATATCTCAGCCCAAATGCCACTCTCTGCCCATTGTATCTGAAGTAGTCTTTTTCTGGTGACTTCATTATATCACTCTCTTTTAGAACTTTGGTAGCATTTTTAAATTCTCAATTTACTGGATGTGTCTGTGTGTGTAATTGTCTCCAGCCACAGGGTACAGATTGAGGACAGAGACCTTGTTTAGGTTTTGCCACGGTACTCTCAGCCCCTAGAGCACTGTGGGCACAAGCAGGGCATTTAATGCTTATATGTCGAATGTTTGAAGGACTAGATAATCACACCATATCAGGTCAGATTTATTTTCTCCCTGGTTTGACCTAACTAGTTGTGTGTGTGCAATGATTATAACATAAGATGTTAAGTATCACAAAATCATGTGAGTCTTTACTTCAGGAAAAAAATTATCGAGAACAGTCGTCACACCAGCACTGTGTTAAGTTTTCTGGGAATGTGGATATGAATCAGATAAGATCTCTCTTCTTGAGGGATTTATGACCTGAAATATTCTGAATCATAAAAATGCACCATCATGGCACTGAAAATCATCACATCAGAATAAGCCCTAAATAACATCATCTAATGCTTACATATAAAGAAATAGCAGCTGAAAGAATCTTTAAAACCTTTTCAAAGGTTTTTTAGCAACATGTAGTCAGCTATGCTTTTTCCCAGAATAGTAGTGGGAATGGCATATGTCAGAATCCAAAATGTGGCAGTTGAGGACAATTGCATGACACCCTGTGCCAATTTCTCTTACATGAGAATAGTAACACCTGCTTTGTTGACTTCATTAATGACTATAAGCCTCAAATGTTACTGATGTTCTAAAAAAACAGCACACATGCGGGATTTACTAGTTCATGAGAAAAATGGTTACGATTTGCCTCTTGCTCCTAAAGATCATATTATTGAAAATGACTAGTATTCGGTAGAGGCAGACAGAATCAGCATTACTGAGAAGTTTAACAGATTGAGTGTCTGTCTGTCTGCCTCTTCCTCATATGTTTGTGTGTTTTGATAATTCCAGGAGAGATGTGCACACAAAAATTTGCCGACTCGTATTTGCAGACAGGATGACAGTGATTACCTACAGCTGTTACCATAGGGTGCAGAGCACTCTGGGTTGGGATGTGGGAGTTTGAGTTGGTGATTCTCAGTGGTAACATAGAAGTTATGAGCAGTCGCTTTTTTTATCTAGACATAGTTATCTGGGTCATCTAGAAATGAGGCCTAATGTATAATTAACAGTGGCATATGTCAAGAGCAGGAGTTCACATATTTTGAAAAGGAGATTCAAACTCCCTCAACTTCCCTCTGTCTCCATGATCTTGCTCCTGCAAATGAGACTTTATTTTCCTCTGCTCCCTCTCGTACTGTGCATGGATAGATCCACAAGCCTGCTCAGATCGTTCTTCCACTCTTCTTAGACCCTGGATTTTCTTTCCTCTACTTTTCACTTGTGTGCTTTTCCCTGACCATCCCTCTGTCCGCATTTCCAGATGTCAAAATCCTGATGAACTTCTTAAGTCAGTGATTCCTTTTTTTTCCCAAGATTTTATTTATTTATTTATTTGAGAGAGAGAGAGAGCGCGCGTGCGCACAAGTGAGCCAGAGAGGCAGAGGGAGAGGGACAAACAGACTCTCTGCTGAGTAGGGAACCCGACAGAGGGGTGGATCCCAGGACCCTGGGATCATGACCTGAGTCAAAGGCAGATGCTTAACTGACTGAGCCACCCAGGCACCCCTAAACCAGTGATTCTCAAACCTGTTTTGCAGTAGATTCACCTAAGTAGCTTTTTAAAAATACTTATGGTGGGCCAGGACACTCTGGAGATTCTGACTCATTGACTTCTTGTGGGACTTAGAGGTCATTGTTTAAAAAAAACAAAAAGTCTCTAAACGATTAGAAAGAATATTGAATTATTGTAGAAAACCACTGTCATAGATTTTCTCCAATAATAATAATAATAATAATAATAATAACAATCCCCATAGCCATTTATTTACACCTCTCTTATGGAACTTGCCAAATCAGGCTTGTCTTCTTCATCAGTCCTTTATAGCCTGCAGTACAGTTGAGGTGTTTTGATTTCCTTTTTACATCTGTGCTGAATTAAATTGTATTGGTCAAACACTTGTTATTGAACAGAATTTTCAAACCCCATTAAAACTCGTTTTGTCAACGGAGCACCCTGACGGATGACAGACGGCTGTTCTTAGGGAGCACGGCCCCTAGG